>NW_015560626.1:1017205-1094186 GCF_001515605.1 Sinocyclocheilus anshuiensis | reverse complement strand
CAATGACGTCATCGCAGCATCTCGTTCCCCTACTCAGGGAACCAAGGTTACATACGTAACCGAGATGTTTCTGCTAGTGATTTCTATGGTGAAAAATCACTTCCTGGTTCCTGCCCTCCAGCTGCATTTCGCGCGTCATCAGAATCGCATCAGATTGCAAACAACCTATTAAACGTGGTCGTTAAATTATTGCACTCACCATATTAGCACGTCGTCTCTCCTCCGCTGCAATCGCGGCTGCTGTATGAGTAAAATTAACTTACACTCCTCATAAACAACATCGAGCGAAAAAGAAAAAGACGAAAATAATCTTGGTCGACCTCGCTGGTCCGGGGTCAGCAAGCTGTCCGCTGCAGGCGCGTGAGAAAAGCTAGCTAAGGTTAGCTAAGGGATGAGAAATGTCCCGTTGTTTAGAGACAATCAACAATTTTCGCCGATCACAAACAGTCTCTCGAGGAAAAGAAAGAGCGATAAAAGGTAAATGGTGGAAAATAACGTCCATACAACTAACTTATCTAAAACAAAATTTCCACCTTCTCATCCACAGCTCGTTGAATTCACACACAATCACACAGTGACAAAATGGTGTCGTTAACGGACTCGCAGCACCAGTGTGAGGAGGCGTGGTCATGATATAAACTTAATAATGTTAAGTTAATCTAACCTTGATATTTTACATTCGTCAAAAAAAAAATGTCTTAGTTTAGCTCTTAATGAAAAATATTTATATTTATCAATGTTTTGAACTAAAAAAATATTACTTGAAAAATAAAACAAATAATGGTAAATTATTAATTGGACGAAGTACTGCTTGAAACACTTTTTTCAGTGTACAAAAGTCATGTGTGGTCAGAAAATTAAGAAGTAAGCAGTTTTACATTTTTATGACCAGTTGTACTGTCAAAAAAGTAAATGAATACATTAACTGCCTGATGTATACCATCACCCTGTGGTGAACAATGGTGGTAAATTAATGTTTCTTTTATATAGACCACAATTCTACACATTATAAACCATTTATATTGTGCTCATTTCATTTGTTGCAACTTATAAATCATGCCAATGTAAATTCATATTTGGCTTCTGTTCTAAATATCAACAAATATATAATAAAACAAATATATATTTGTTTGAACCCCATATTAAAATTAAAGCAGAATCTATCATATTTTAAAACTTTAAAGAATAAAGGAGTGTAATGTTACAGGGTCATGTGCAGAGGCAGACAGTAACTAAGGCTGCGTTTACACTGCAAGTCTTAATGCACAGATCCGATCTTTTGACCATATCCGATTTTTTGGCACGGCTGTTTACATTCACTTTAGACACGACTGGTATCCGATATCTGTGTTTACATGAATTCCCACCCAAAAGGATTGTCTGCAGTGATCGCTTTACTATGCACATGGTAGACCCTCGACTTTTAAATGTCCGTTAAAATTATTTATATAATTCACGTCGAATGGCCATTATTATTTGCCAGCATGGACAACGGCTGTTATGAATGTTTTGACTTTGAACAAAATCTGACTGAACGGATAAAGACCGGAAAATAACAGTAATTTTAATTTGTTAGACTATTTTATCTACAGCTCGTTAGAGGTAGAATTCTTTAGTGAAATAAAGATGATATTTATTGAAATGAATTCGAATTAAGGAGAGAGAGAGAGAGAGAGAGAGAGAGAGAGAGAACGAGCGTTAGTGAAGCATTGGAAACAAGCTTGTCGGTTTAATTACAAAAACTGCTAAGTTATCACCTCATTGTTGAGAAATATATGTAGCTTTTAGCTGTTGTATTTTCAAAATTCACGGGGCGGGGGTTGAAAACCAGCTCCTGAATGTGCAATTTCTTACCTATAAAAAGTTTCCATCTCAATAAAATGCGAGCGCATACAGCACGCCGGCATTAAAACGCCATTAAAAATCTTTATGAGCTTCTGTGGAGAATCGGATATGTGTGCTTAGACGTAGGTCGGATGTCCAGATATCAGATGTGTATCCGATTAAAATCCACATTTGGAAGTGGCTCAGATCGGATGCAAAAAAATCGGATCTCGTGCGGGTTTTTGTGTTTACACTTGTGCAACAAATTCCGATCTGTGTCAGATGTGAGCGAAAGATCGGATTTGTTTTGTGCCAGTGTAAACGCAGCCTAAGTACATTAGCTTGAGTATTGTACTTAAGTACACTTTTTGAGTATCTGTACTTTACTTGAGTATAATTTTTTTCTGGAAACTTATGACTTTAACTTCACTTAAGGGGCGGTTCGATCTCGATTCAATATCAATTCATATGTATTGTACATGTAAGGGGATACAAATCTTTTGTTGAATGCCTTTTTCAGCACCATTTTAAACTTTTCTTGTCTTAAATTCAATATTTGCTTGCATCCATTGATATCCAATTGCGTGTACACTTATACGAGTATCAATAAAAAATAAAAAAGTATGCAAGTTATTAATTTCGGATTTTAAAAAATAGTGTTTCACGTCTAAACATTTATTCAAATGCAAAACTTAAGAATAAGTAAGCAGGTATGACCTGCAATACTCTTTTGAGAAATAGATACATGTATATTTATTAAAGAACCATATGTACCTAGTGGGTAAAACATGGCATTACAAATGAATTTTTTTTTCCTGACCACAAAATGACTCTAATTTGCCTCTTTGCATTGGAATTTAAACCCATTTATTCTATTTTAACCTTAAATACTACACAAATTGTAATATAAGTAATAGAAATATTATAAAAAGTATTTTAAGTGGTCATTAATGGACCATAATTATTGCACTCATAGTATTTAGTACCAAAAGATCTCCTCAAAATATTAAATAAATATTATTGAACTAAAATATAGAACATTTATTTAACTAAAAATAGTTAAGGTGTATGGTCACATTATAAGTAAGGAATTCCTGAAGGTTAAATACAAGAAAAACATATTAATGTTGCCTCTCATCACTCTACAGAATAAAATGATACAGTAAATTTAATCGAAGTAATAATCAATGCATGATAATATGCTGTAATGTTTACCAAAAGTTGCTGCAAAGACCTGTGTAGTGAAGCTGTTGTCGTTTATCCTGCTTAAACCCATTCAAATTGACAGCGCTGGTTTGTTTAACCACGTGACCGCGTGGCGGCGACGCCGGCGAGATCAAAGAGTCATGTCGCAACTGTTTTTCAATGGCTCTGGCTTTAACTGAGGCGCTACAACGAATTGCGCCACATTAAGTGCGCCAAAACTGTATTTATTGTTTGAATTTCGTATTAAAACTTACAAAATCTGAAAGCCGAGACTTTGTTTCATATCACAAGCAGAGCTGCCAATTTGGCGTGAGATTTACATGGGCAGTGTGAGAGCGTGAGACAGAGCCTGAAAGCGTGTTTCTCACGCTAAATGCGTGAGAGTTGGCAACCCTGCTATTGGCCGCTTCAGAGTTCCTGCTGCCGGTGTAGATGCAACCAGGAAAACAGCCCGAGGGAGAAATTGGTTCTCTTGGAACGAGCCTGCTGGTTAGTTCCTAGAACTACGCCGTGTGAAAGCGCCTTGTGGCATGGTTGCTAGGGTGTGGTTATACAGTTTATGGGGTGATATTTAAAGACTATTTGCCAGTCTGACACCAAAAAGCCTGACCCAGTGTTTCTATAGTGCTCTGGTGCTGAGATACAGCTTGTAAGTGTTGTTATATGGTTGCTGGGGCGTGGTTATGAAGTTATGTTATGTTAGTACATATGGGCTGCTTGATAGGCCGAGTCAAAAGAACCCACCCCCAAGTCTCTATGTCTCTCTGATCCAAAGATATGATGTCACAAATTGTGTGCCAATGTTAAGTCTATGGGGCAACTTTTTCGCCCACTGTATGAACATCGTACACCCAATTGCTTAAAGTCATAGCACACCTCTCCTCAATAAGCCTCACGATTTGACACCTCATTCATGGGTCTACGACAAACGGTGCGGGGTGAGTTACGCGCCGAAGTTTTGTCCAGGTGAATAGTAATAGTAACACGAATAAATATGTAAAGATATGCATGTATGAAATGCACTGAGACTTGCATAGTGTGTGTGTAATGAACCATACTGATAAAATTCTGATAAGTGCTCTGTGGGTATGTGTGTGTGCTGGTAGCTATCTCTCTCTGTGTTAGAAGACTGTCTCTGCCAGCTGCCGTCATCCTGGTCAAGAATAGGTGTCTGGAAGACACCTACTTTGTATGATCCCTGATCGCTGACGTCTGCCCAATCAGTTGGAGATATGTTTGGAGTGCTTACGTCCATATGTGGATCTTGTCTAAGTTTATCTAGGTTTTGGAACCAATCAGAATATTGCTGACTTATGTATTGACGCAATTAGAATCCTCTGTTAGGGTATAACTAGTGGTTTTTCTGTAATGTAAGGCAGAGCGGCCACGAACTCCATCGCAAGTGTTGAAGCTGACTTCTGCTGATGAAACTGCAAACTATCTTCTTCAGTAAATTTTCTTCATTTTGATCGAATCTCTGACTCCTGGTATTCATTCATCATATCTGGTCCTTGGGTTTTAACTGTTAATTCCCCAACAGTTAATGGTGAAGAATCCGCGGGCAATCATTCTTTGGTGACATCCCTGATCAATCAACAAAACAAGGTAGGAAGATTTTGAAAATTATTTCTGGATAGGGACTGTCTGTGGCGGAGGGAGTGAGAGAGAAGGGAGAGCGATTGTAGACTCACTCAGACGTGAGTGGGTGACACCAGACTTTGTGTGAATTTGTTTTTGGTAAACTTGAGTATTGTACTTAAGTACACTTTTTGAGTATCTGTACTTTACTTGAGTATAATTTTTTTCTGGAAACTTATGACTTTAACTTCACTTAAGGGGCGGTTCGATCTCGATTCAATATCAATTCATATGTATTGTACATGTAAGGGGATACAAATCTTTTGTTGAATGCCTTTTTCAGCACCATTTTAAACTTTTCTTGTCTTAAATTCAATATTTGCTTGCATCCATTAATATCCAATTGCGTGTACACTTATACGAGTATCAATAAAAAATAAAAAAGTATGCAAGTTATTAATTTCGGATTTTAAAAAATAGTGTTTCACGTCTAAACATTTATTCAAATGCAAAACTTAAGAATAAGTAAGCAGGTATGACCTGCAATACTCTTTTGAGAAATAGATACATGTATATTTATTAAAGAACCATATGTACCTAGTGGGTAAAACATGGCATTACAAATGAATTTTTTTTTCCTGACCACAAAATGACTCTAATTTGCCTCTTTGCTTAGGAATTTAAAACCCTTTTCTCTATTTTAACCTTAAATACTACACTAATTGTAATATAAGTAGTAGAAATATTAGAAAAAAACATTTTAAGTCATTAATGGACCATAATTATTGCACAAATAGCATTTAGTACCAAAAGATCTCCTCAAAATATTAAATAAATATTATTGAACTAAAATATAGAACATTTATTTAACTAAAAATAGTTAAGGTGTATGGTCACATTATAAGTAAGGAATTCCTGAAGGTTAAATACAAGAAAAACATATTAATGTTGCCTCTCATCACTCTACAGAATAAAATGATACAGTAAATTTAATCGAAGTAATAATCAATGCATGATAATATGCTGTAATGTTTACCAAAAGTTGCTGCAAAGACCTGTGTAGTGAAGCTGTTGTCGTTTATCCTGCTTAAACCCATTCAAATTGACAGCGCTGGGTTGTTTAACCACGTGACCGCGTGGCGGCGACGCCGGCGAGATCAAAGAGTCATGTCGCAACTGTTTTTCAATGGCTCTGGCTTTAACTGAGGCGCTACAACGAATTGCCCCACATTAAGTGCGCCAAAACTGTATTTATTGTTTGAATTTCGTATTAAAACTTACAAAATCTGAAAGCCGAGACTTTGTTTCATATCACAAGCAGAGCTGCCAATTTGGCGTGAGATTTACATGGGCAGTGTGAGAGCGTGAGACAGAGCCTGAAAGCGTGTCTCACGCCAAATGCGTGTGAGTTGGCAACCACTGTTGCCAACGCTCGCAAGATAAATAAGCAACCGCGGCTTAAAAAACAAGTCCAAAACAAGCCCAATATTTTTTTTATGATATATTATCATCAATATTATTTATTATCAATTATTTATTACCAATAAACGAACCTGCAACATATTAAACTGAAACCACTCTTTTATCTGAAAAGCAAAAACAGATCAGCAAATCAGCAAACTGCAACAAAGTGAGAACAAAAAACTAATCTCCAATCACCTGTGAGCAGAATAGGATTGGAGAGATGGAAAAGGAGAAAAACACAAGAAAAAAGGAAATTTACTTTTGGTACTTAAGTACTTTTAAAAGCAAGTACTTCTGTACTTTTACTTCAGTAAAAATCTGTCTTTACAACGTTTACTTGTAATCAGAATCAGAATGAGCTTTTGGAGTAATGGAGTAATATTTGACCAGCAGTATCTATACTTTCACTCAAGTAATGGAGTTACTTTGTCCACCTCTGGTCATTAGTGATGGGAAGTCCGGTTCTTTTCCGCGAACCGGTTCTTTCGGACAGTTCATTTCAATGAACCGGTTAAAAAAAAACGGTTCACCAGTTCTTTTACGTCATCACGTAATGACACCAATATCAGCTCATCGGTTCTCAAATCGGACGTGTCCGAAAGAAACGGTTCTCGGTTCAGTGTACTGGTGATCCGAAAACCGATGCAACCGATTCTCGACTCGAGAACGAGAATCAGCTCATCGGTTCTCGAATCGGACGTGTCCGAAAGAAACGGTTCTCGGTTCAGTATACTGGTGATCCGAAAACCGATGCAACCGGTTCTTGACTCGAGAACGAGCATCAGCTCATCGGTTCTCAAATCGGACGTGTCCGAAAGAAACGGTTCTCGGTTGAGTGTACCGGTGATCCGAAAACCAATGCAACCGGTTCTTGACTCAAGAACGAGAACCGCTCCAGCAGTGGGTGTGTACGTTCATTATCCGGCTTGCTGCACGGATGCTGCTCTGCTCGTGTTCATCACTTCACAGTACTAAGAAGAACCGGTTAAATTGAACGATTCGTTCGCGAACCGGACATCACTACTGGTCATGTGAGTAGCACAGTTGTGGTGAACAACACCTTCTTCCTATATTTTTGTAAACCAGCCCATTGCGGTTTTTTTATAACTATTGTTACTGTTGTTATTGTTTTAACCTCTGCTTATGGACACTAATGAACAGTTTGATCATCATCTTTTTGCACGAATATGAGAACAGCAACAACTTTAATCAAGTAAAAATGAGAAAAGCTTTTACACTTTGAAAATATACTACCTTGCATTAAACAGGCCCATATTCTTTACTTAATTCCAGCTTTGAAACACCTTCTAACAAGCTTTGAATTGTTATCATTTTCGATTTATTTTGAGGACCTTTACGTCAAGTTTACTTTTCCTCCCAATCTGATCACGTGTGTTTTGACATATATTAATTTAACAATATAATCAAATGGTGTGTAGTATAATGCCTTACCCTAAAAATTGGGGAAATCTAAAATCCATCCAAACTGCCTCAAGTTCAAAGAGGCGTGTGGCGCGAGTCAAAATGACGATGTGAATCCTCTGCTGCTTGCTTGGGGTAATCGGCGAATTGCGAATAGCGTAAATGCACTTTACGGTAGGCTATTTAGCATACACTGATAAGACGTAGGTTACTCAATTGTAAAAAAGAAAAAAGTTAGAATATAATTTTTACGCAAGTTCAGTAGGCTAGTATAAGTAGGCTAAACCGGGTACAAACGCACACAGCAGGAGCGTTATGCGGAACATGGTCAGTGCACTGCGGTCAGCCCTTGAGTTAAACTGTAGGAGGAAATAATCCTTTCATTTGCCTTGTTATTTAATGCTTGACATGGGAAGTAAGAATGTTGCATCATAGAGTGCATCACATGTAGTGGTTTAATTTGTAGTGTTGCCAGAGTGTTGATTGCAGTAGTTCATTTTAGAAAATGTCACCAACCTGTGTTAGTTGCTTATAACCATTATTTTGCATTGCACTTGAAAAAAGGCTTTTTAAAACACATATTTCAGAACAACAATTTTATCTTAGCCTATATAATGTCTTCAATGTCTTCTAATGTCTATAATGTTTAGCAAAAAAAAATATATATATATGATTGAGTCGTCCGCTTATAGGCTGAAAATTAATATACATCATTTACCATGCAAAATGGATTTGAGAAGGATGCCAATTAAATTAGCAATATGAGTGATTTTTTTTTATGCAGCTATATCGGCCCTGTAGTCAAACTGTCCAGGATCAACTCCTCAGACAACTGGCACCTGATCAGACTCCAAAAACTGAATCCTCAGGTATCCTCAAGACCCAAAGGTTTACTGACTTCATTCACAAGACTGCATCGGGAAAACTGGTCTCTTTCATCATTAATATAATCCTAATGGTTTCCAACCACAATTGTCATTCTAGTACTGATGGACTCTAGCTGGTTCCATACAATTATAATTGAAGGCATAATGTAATGTCTGCTTTACATCTGACCCAGACGTTAGTTATCATAATTAATTAAATGATCATATTTAGGCTATTATTTTATTCTATTGGCATCACTAGCTTTTAAAAGTAAGAAATGAATACAAATCTGCATATGGCTGTGTGAAATAAATTATTTGAGAATACTTTAATTTGCATTAGTGTTGTGTCTTTATCACCACTTTGTCTTATTTTACTATCTGAGGGTTATTAGACACTTTTTTGTTAGTCAGTTTTAGGGCAATATTAATTGTGCTAAACGGATAGACTAGACATAACATACTCTGACAAATATTATATATTATAATATTGTTAAAGGGGTCATATGATGCGATTTCAATTTTTCCTTTCTCTTTGGAGTGTTACAAGCTCTTGGTGTATAAAGAAGATCTGTAAAGTTGTAAAGACTAAAGTCTCAAATCCAAAGAGATATTCTTTATAAAAGTTAAGAGTCAGCCACGCCTACCTAAAACGGCTCGTTCTAACACGCCCCCACATATCTACGTCACGATGTGGGAAGATTTGCATAACGCCGCCCAAATGTTCACGCAAAGAAAGAAGGCGTGACTTTTATTCTTGCTGTAGTATTGTTGTTGCCGCCGCTGCCATGTCGTGAAGGCGCTGTGTTTCGTTATGAAAGTGAAACTACTTTGTTTGGCCTTCCAAAAGAGGACGATATCCGCTTCGTCATGCCTAGAGCTGATCCGTGCTGGTCGCTGAGGAAATACATCAACTTTGCGCTGTGGATCGCCGGATCAGCTTTCACCGTGGATGAAGCCCGGGATCGTGACGTGTGGTTGCCGCAAGCCCGCCGGACGCTCCTTCGTTTGGTTTTATGTTTACGCGGCGCGATGCAGCGCAACGCGTAAAAAGACAGTAAGTCATTATAATCCGTAATTTTGTCCCCACTGGACGCAACAAATGCCGTTTATAATGGGTTTTAATGTTTATGTCTAGTTGCTCCGGTCGGACGCATCACAATATGGTAAGGGGTGTAACATTTCCGTCACATGCTTGAGGTATTCGGCCAATCACAACGCTCTGGATAGCTGGCCAATCAGAGCACACCTCGCTTTTCTTTTCTTATTTATTTATTTTTTTTTTTTGCGCTTGCTTTTCAGACCGATGAGCTTTGTAAAAATCAACACGTTTCAGAAAGGCGGGGCATAGAGGAGAAACAATAATGTACAGTATGTGGAAAATAATGTGTTTTTTGAACCTTAAACCGCATAAACACATTTCATTACACCAAATACACAAAATAATGTTCTTTTTAGCAGCATCTTATGACCCCTTTAACAAATTTGCCATCCTTGAAATAAGTGAACGCCCCTAGTGGGCGGGGACTCCCATGACAACAAACCGGCCATTCCTCCAATCAAACACCTCGACACGGCGATCCGTGTGTGATGCTGCTGACACACAGTACTCGCTCATGACAGAGGATCTGTTGTCCGGTAATTGCACACAAAGAGGCCTTTTCACCGAATGGTTAAAGGCAAACCGTATGCTAATACGGGGCAAAATAAGTCGGGTGACTGGCGTACACCATGTCCTTTATCTAAAGAATGAAATTCTCAACGTTTGTTTAGGTGTAGACGTCACAACGCGCACTCAAACGAAACCTGACGCGCTCCTTTCATGTAAGCTCGCGGATATTTAGAGAAATAAAGACTGAAGGCATGAAACTGACCGGAGTCCACAGCGTTCCTTGGGACGGTGAGAGGCTTGCAGAGGGGAGTTAAAGAATGCAAGGTAAGGGCCTTTGTCCTCTATTTCTGATGCACCTCTTATGTCTCAACGCGTAGGTGCATTATGTGTATTTTGGTTGTTTTATGCATAGACCATATAATTCAGTATTACAGAATGTTATTTATTTTATCCATGCATTAAAAGATGTGTCACAACTTAAAATTCCGTGCATTCTGTCTATTAGGCCTATTTGGAAAAATCCAGTTTAAGACTGGGATTTGTTGAGACTTTCTTTGCAGGATTTCCTTAGAGCAAACATTAGATTTGAACACTTTCGTTAAATTAAAAGTTTAGGCCTAACAGTAATAACAGAGAGTTATTTAGGATATTTATAGAAGTGTTTCATCCATCATACAAAGGAGTGACTCTGCAGTCAACCTAAATGTTACTTGTCATAAAATTGAAATTAAAGTAAAATATGAAATTAAAACTTCATAAAATTGACATTTTTATTGACAGCAGCAATGTGACTGGTGGTCTGGCAGCAGCAGGTGCCTAATTCTTGGAAATGAGGGTAAGAACCAAGATTTATCAGTCACGCAAGGCAACCAGTTTGTAGGCTAATCTATTCCTCAGATTTAACCTGGCAGCAGCTGAATCCTAAATAGAAAATGGGCTTGGTATATCGAAATGATCTTGAAAAGAATAGATGGTTTATGTTTTGTCTATTCAATTATATAAAGTTATAATTTAGAAAGTGTCTGACCCTAATATAAGAAACCTCATGGTAGCTCAAGTATGTTTTTAAAGGAAAAATCTAATAATTAAATAAAATGAAAAAAAAAAAAAAAACATAAGTAATTTTAAAATATATACATTAACTGACACCAGAAAGCCATAAACATCCAAATTGTGTTATAGGCTATTAACTTAAAATCTCACAGGGTTCTTCAAGTAAATACTTTAGGTAGAACGGGTTCGACTGAAAAAAAGTTGGGAAATCTCTGCTCTAGAGGGAAACAGAATTTAAGTTTATTTGCAAGTTTTTCTGTTATGGCCAAAGGAATAAATGTATAATGCAGGTTATTGTTATAGTATATTAGGATCTTTGTATCCAGACTGTTAAAACAATCACTGAAAATGAATAGCCTCAAATTAATGTAACCAATATTTTTCTAGCCTCACAGTGACCAATGTTGGCGGGATCCCTGAATTGTCACCATGAAAGCAGGGAATTCAAGATGTGCTTTCTCCCTGGGCTTCCTGGTGGGCAGCTGCACCTTGTACATCTTCTTGAGACAGGTGTGGTTTGAGAAGAGCTTCGGCTGGAAGCGTGATGGCAAGAGCAACCCTGCTCCACTGGGGCCTGAACAAAACACCCCCAACCTTACCTGGAGAGTGGAAGGATCTGCCGTGATCAACCTCAAACACCCTCACCAGCCAGGTGCTCAGCGCCCTCTAGTGCATTATTTATGTTACATACATTAATGAGTGTAACATGATATAAAGCACTGCAACATAATACCTGGTGCAAAGCTTTCACTTTCTACTCACTTCATTGAGTTTTCAATGGAAGATCACAGTGATTTGTTAAATGTGCACCAAGTAATTTTTAGCAGCATTATGCAAAAACGAATGTTTTTAGTTACCGATGCCATTGTATTTGCAGTCAGCCATGAATAATATATTACGTGAGTGAAAGCATCTGATAACATGGTTGTTACTGAGTTAAAGCGAGTGTTAGGATGAGTAGTGCTGTCAAACGATTAATCACGATTAATCGCATCAAAAAATAAAAGTTTTTATTTACATAATATATGTATGTGTACTGTGTTTGTTTATTATGTATATATAAATACACACACATTCAGTATATATTTTGAAAATATTTGCATGTATATACATTAATATATATTATTATGTTTTATATTATATATAAATATGTAATATATAAACATCATATTTTTCTTAAATATATACATGCATGTGTTTGTATTTATATATACATAATAAATATACTCAGTACACACTCATATATTATGTAAACAAAAACATTTATTTTGGATGCGATTAATCGCGATATATATATAGCCTACTAATAGGTTAGTGTACATAGATTGAAGTACACCTTCAAAATATGTTTTGATTGTATTAAACTTGCAATATAACTATAGAACTTGTTTTAAAAACACAGGAGAGGATGGTCACATTGCAGATGAGCTGTTTAAGAAAGTGCGTATCCTGTGCTGGGTGATGACAGGGCCTAGTAATCTACAGTCAAAGGCTCGGCATGTGAAGGCAACGTGGAGTCGTCACTGTAACGTAGTGCTGTTCATGAGCTCTGAGGAAGACCGCAGCTTCCCCACAGTGGGTCTCGGCACAGGAGAAGGCCGTGACCAGCTGTACTGGAAGACTATTCGTGCCTTCCACTACGCTCTGAAGAACCACGGCGATGAGGCAGACTGGTTCCTCAAAACCGACGATGACACATTCGTCGTTGTGGACAACTTGCGCTGGATCTTGTCGAACTACACGGCAGAGCAGCCCATATACTTTGGCAAGAGGTTCAAGCCGTACGCCAAGCAGGGCTACATGAGCGGAGGCGCAGGTTATGTGCTAAGCAAAGAGGCCCTGAGAAGGTTTGTGGAGGGTTTTAGCACTAAAGTGTGCACTCATACCTCCTCAGTGGAGGATCTAGCGATGGGTCAGTGTCTGGAGAAAATGGGGGTGGTAGCAGGTGACTCCAGGGACACACTGCACCGTGAAACCTTCCATCCTTTCATTCCTGAACACCATCTTACAGGAAAGTTCTCCAAAACCTTCTGGTACTGGAACTACTGCTTCGGTCTTTTGTGATCACCAAGGCTGAAATTATTTGATCAAAAATACAGTTAAAACAGTAATATTTTGAAATATTGTTACAATTCAGAATAAAATTTTGTATTATTATTTATTACTGTATATTTTCAAATTCAGTGTCTTCAGTGTCACATAATCCTTCAGAAATCATTCTTATATGCTGATATGGTGCTTATGAAACATATTTGTGTGAAAATCTTAATAATTTTTTCAGAATTCTTTGATTAATATTTTGATTA
Source organism: Sinocyclocheilus anshuiensis (assembly GCF_001515605.1). Taxonomy (NCBI): domain Eukaryota; kingdom Metazoa; phylum Chordata; class Actinopteri; order Cypriniformes; family Cyprinidae; genus Sinocyclocheilus; species Sinocyclocheilus anshuiensis. The sequence continues at coordinate 1,080,855 of NW_015560626.1, read as the reverse complement.
TTTGACGAACAGCATTTATTTAAAATAGAAACCTTGTGTAATATTATAAATGTCTTTACTGTCACATTTTAGCAATTGAATGTGTCCTTGATGACTTCAAATATTAAACCCAAATTTTGGATGGTAGTGTAGGATAAAATATGCACTCATTGTCATTTTTCTTAAGATATAGTATGTCCTTCATGTCCTTTGTGACATTTCTCTACATTCCACAGCTTCTGTCTCCTACACACAGGAAGCACATTAGTTATTACTTTAGTAATGACAGAAGTTAAACTCGTTTTTTGAAAAGTTTTAAGAACTTGACTACTATCTATGCCTGAGAGGAGAAAACCATTAAAGTGTCAAAAGTAATTTTCAATTCAGGATCTGTTAAACTCGTTTTTTGAAAAGTTTTAAGAACTTGACTACTATCTATGCCTGAGAGGAGAAAACCATTAGTGTCAAAAGTAATTTTCAATTCAGGATCGTTTCATAGGTATGAATGAAAATCAACAGCATTGTTTGAGAAATATACTTTGAGAACGAAATTACCTCTCATAATTTTAGCCTTCTCATTTTTAAATGCCACACTGAACTAGAAACTCCTTCAGGTGATTGCAAGCGAAACCAACAATGGATAGGTTTGATGGGGACAGCATTTGTCAATAGTTTTTCTTTCATGTACGTGATGATGTGATTAGTGACTAGACAGCTAATATCTAGCAATACAAAACCCAAGAAATAAACACAATTTTGTCTTGTCGTGGTTATCAAAGTGACAATGAGAAGGATACAAATGCTATTTCAGTGTTGATAAAGTGTATAAAAACAAATATGATTAAGAATAGAATTGTGTAATTTCTTTCAGAAAAATTCCTTTTTATACATACAAATTAAACTCAATTGAACAATATTAATGACAGAATTGCTTTAAAAAAGCAAAAATCAATGTTACAGACAATAGAAGTAAATTAAAAAGTTAAAATTAGTAATACAAAGCTTATTATGTTTTAAAGCACTTAATTTATTCTTCTGCTAAAACCATTTTTTAAACTGTAAAGTTCTCTTTTTGGTCATTAGTAATTACATTGTAAACTTTAATATAACTAGATACAGAAAAAAATAGCAAGTGATTTTTTTCCCACACTAAAATCATACTAACACACATTTATCCTATGGATGAATGAACTAACACACATATTTGTCCTATGGATGCATTTTAATGTTTACAGATTGGCCACATTCACTTCAATTGAAAGTGCCACACTGTAGCCCAGATTTCCCCTTTTTTTTTTAAAGAAAGGACAGATAAGTCAAAATGAATTTTCATGGTAATCAGCATTTTGACACAAGTGTGTTGATTGACCTTAACTCGTAATGAACCCAGAATATTTATTTTAATGCAAACTATCTGCAATCACATGTAAATGTAACAGACCAGCATCTCTTATATTTGTCTTTTCCTACAGGGCCCACAGTGCTGCTCTGACCTAGCTGTGTCTTTCCACTATGTAGACCCTGTGCTAATGTACACTCTTGAGTACTACACTTACCGTCTCAGGCCCTATGGCTACCGACACCGCTACCAGCCTCCAGTGCCTGCTGTACTGTCTTTAGCTTCCCACACTGGGAAACCCACCACAGAAGCTCAGAGATTAGAGGAGCGTGTTAAAGAAAAATCAGTTCCAACATACACCATGAATCCCAGAGCTGAGAAAGTGAAGACTACTGGAACAAGTCACAAATGCTGCCCAGGGGAGAAACGTAACCGACAGAAACACTGCATGATTGTGAATATGATTGTCTCTTCTTGTGTAAATCCAGAATGAACGCATGTAGCACTGACAGATGTGAACTGTGAACTTGTGAAGCATTTTGAATCATCCAGACTGTGTACTGTGCAAATGGAGTGGTGAAGTGGTTACAGATCTGGGCTAATTACCAAAAGCTGTAAGTTCAAACTTTAACAAAGAACAAATGTTGTCATTATTGCTGTTGATCAAGTAACTTGACTGGTTGTGCCAGTTATAAATCAACTGTAAATCACTTCGAATAAGTGTTTGCTACTCAACGGATTGTTAATATGGTCGCTGCTATTTGAATAAATTATTTTGCTGCCCTCTAGTCTGAGTACAGTAAAAGTGTCTGATTCACATCATATATTATGGCTAAAGTACATGAAGGGCTTCAACAGTTTTGTATTTCAACAATGAGACAAAATGAAAAGCTGAGTTTCATATCATTGATGATTCTTTGGGGTTTCTTTAATATTTTTTTTTACTTGGAAAGTTCAGATGGCCTTATTTTTGTTGGGATGTTGTCTATTATTGTTATATTACTAAACTGTTTCCTTAAAGACATACTGTGCTTTAACGATCTACTGATATCCAAAGCACTAACACACAAAGTCAAACGTGAAGCGTTAGTCATTTAAGTATTAGTATTAGGGACATCATGTTTCTTCTAGTGTGATTAAGTTGATATCAAGTTAAAATGCATATAAGTTTGACGTACATAATTATATATGCAGTTGGTCATGAAGCTTCTGTGTTTTGGCAAAAGTAGCAAATTATTGCTGTGTATTTTATGCTGTTTTAAACATTTATAAGTAATAAAACATTGTGAGATCAGATAGATATTTTTATTTACAAAAATCACGTTTTATACATTAGACAGCAAAAATAACTTTTAATAAATATATTGAAATACAGGGGATGTAAGTGGATATGTAAATGTGGCGATGTGTAATCTAAGTTAATGTATAATTTGCAGTACAATGAAACAAATCACACCATAGGAAATCATGTTTATTTGATTCATCTTATATAAATATTTTATCTTGCTCTATTACTTCTGTAAAATAAATTATGACTTTTTGTTGTTGCTCCAAAGAAATGTCTTGAAAAGAATCTGTCATGACGGGGTGGGAATGGGATAGACGATTGGCTGGATAGGAAACAATTCATTTGCCTATAACCCACGACGAAACCTGCAACAAATTGTAAAAAAAAAAAAAAGTAATTATAATAAATACGTATATAAATAAGTATATATATTTACAAGAAAGCCAGTAATTTTGTAACAATAGACAGACATGCTTTAGGAACAAATGCTGTGTTGTAATAGCTTCAGAAAGCCTGCAGATGGCAGAGCAGCTTTACTACTGAATTGCTCACCTCAGTTTGCATTTGTTGAAGAAGATGCCTCCGCTTGAGCCTGTTTCTGGGTAATCTTTCTTCCATGGGCGCCCAGTTTCTGACAAGACAAATACAGTAAGTCTGAGATGCGTGATAGACTGAACAATTTTCTGACAATGTTAGCGCTGATATTTGTTAAGTTTGCCATTTGTTTGAGGTTCAGCCCACACGGTTCAATTAAGACAGAATCGTTGCAAATGTGTAGGCTACTTTTAACACACTGTCTCGTATGAACAACCAGTCAGACACTGGTTTAAGTTTCACGAACCTTAATTGCACATACTGTATGCTTCATTTCGAGACTGACTTGACAAAAGTAATAAAAACTTGCAGATTTTGATTCAGTTACCGCTTTAAGATTCAGCGAGTTTATTAATTAAATGATTCATCAGATTCAACTCGTGTGTCCTATTGATCAGTTAGTTCAAGTAACATACTCATAAGAGTCATTTGTCCGTAAACCAATTGATACTGTTTTGGGTGTATATTTTGATTCACTAAAAAGAACCGGCTCACAAGAGTCATTTGGTTGTGAATTCAACTGCATTGGTCAAGCTGCATGTTTTTGTTTCCCTAAAAAGAACCGGCTCATAAGAGTCATTTGTTTGAGAATCGAACTACTGTTCGCGCTTTAGGTTTGTTTATTTCGTGCACCCCGCGAGAACAACTCAGTAGAACGACGTTTTTTTTTATATTCAAACGTTTCGTATTAAATTCAGACTGTAAACCCACGAAAATATTTCGTGTAAGTGTAAAATGATATCAAGATAACGGTCATCAAAAGGTAACGTTATTTCTTTCACAAACATCACTGAATTGAAGAGAAAACGTGTTTACCATGGTCAGCGCTCCGTCGCCCCATGAGTCCAACAAAGATATCGTGCATTTCCCCTAAAAGAAAACATATATTATTTTTTTAAACAGAGGATATCTGAAAGCACAAAAAGTACCCCAATGCCTTACTTTTACGCTGAGGTGGTATATCTTCTGTGTCTGGAAAAAGAAGTAAGTTTCAGTAGAAAAAAAATGAAGTTAATCAAAAATGAAGTAAACAACAACAGCAAATATATCTGTTCACTCACCGGCGTTCCTGCGCCCCATTAATCCGACGAAACTGTCATAATCTATGTCATTATACCTCTTCAGCAAGTTACGAGCCGACAGCCGAAAACTCGGACTCTCCTGTGCATGAAATGAAGTTTTTATTATACAGCTCAGGCAACCCTATATATTTATACCTTTTAGATGATCATAATCTGTCACTTACGCCTGAAACTGCTCGTTGAGACTCTGACTGCTGACAGCTTGACTCACTCCATCGGGTTTCCAGCACCAAAACCAAAAACAGTAACACTAGCCCACGGTACATCTTTACTGATCGGTCTGAGGAGAAAATATGTCAAATACTAAAACAATTTACAACATTTCAAAGAGCCCGTTTGTTTACTACACTCAGTCACATTGCACCCATAAATGAACACAAAGTTTCCCCTCTAAAATACTAATTGCAGTTATACTTGTTTGTTTTGTTTCTCTTACAGTGGTATTCAGTATAAATTACCACTAAACCATCAGGATAAAAAATGGATTGTTTAAAAAAATTAAATGAAAAAAATCTAAAACGATAATGTAAAATTGTAATTTGATTTACATTTTACAAGTATTGGACTCACCTGAGCTGAGGATAATGCTATGTGGAAACAGCTGAGTTACAGTTTGTGCTCGAGGACTTAAATCCTTTTGTGATGGACTCTCAGACAAGAGACACAGAGACAAGGATTCTCTCCTGTCTGATTGTTAAATGATAGCAACATGTGCGTAAATCCAATCAGATGTCGCAGTGTAGGTGTGGTTTAAGGGTTTGTAGTCTGCATCAACAGTGACCATGCAATTGAGATTCTGACATCAGAGGCGTCAGGCATTCCTTAAAAGGACAAACCATAGCCTCTTTTGTTAAACCCTTGTCATCAATTACTCCGATTTGAATTCTTGCAACTTTAATCCCATATCTGTAACTTTGCCAGATTTTTTTTTTGTCCCTTCAAGGTTACAGAGTGCCTCCCGCATCTGTGGGTCAAACTTGGAACATTTGCGTGAGAGCATGTCTAAATGCCATGTTTGTTGACTCATTAAGATTATGCTGATATCTATTCGAATGCTACTTTTCTCTGCTAAGTAGGGCCTTATTGTCGTATTTTCCTCCTGACTGCCTAATTGGTGCTGTCATTGGCGGGAATGTAATCTCTCAAGGAAGCAATTACACAGATGGAGCGGTGGATGATGAGAATGGTGTCTCGCGGACTCTGTGGACATCTTGAGGGGGATCTAACTGGCCTGGCGACATGCAGGGTTGATTAGTGGGAACATCCATTAGTTGCTGCCCACACTCAGTATGCAGCATGCAAAGGGCAGCTGTGCTTTGAAGTTTCTGTTAGAGAACAGATTTGATCAGTTCATCAACAGAAGCCTATAAATAGCAACAGCCCAGGCAGTACTAACCCAAATCCACATCAACATCATAAAACCTGTGAGACTCAATCGTCAGCATCATTAAATCTTTTTCATTGTTGTGGACTTGATTATTTTTATCATCATTGTCTCTGACGTTATCTAAATAAAAACTTTAACATGCTGTCCTGTTGAGTGAAGAATGTGTTTACCAGGGCTGTGCACCATTTAACTCTAAATTGACTCAAAATGCCTTTTAAATTCCATTTTGTTGTGTAGCAATTATATAATTTTATCATTCATATAACACATTTTAAACTTAAAAAAGTAAAGTTTACATTTAAAATTTTTTAAATTACAATTCAGTGGATTTCTCTTCCTGTTACTCCAATTCCACCCTAGTAAAAAAGTATTATATTTAAAAGGCTACATTTATTTCATACGAAGTAGTTCAAATCTATTAACATATTTAATGACCTATCGCTCAAGACTATATTACTGATATAATCAAACTTTAGTTGGAGTACTACTTGTGCACAATGCAAATTTCTTAATATTAAGACTAAAATGTGTTTTAATGTCACTATTGATGAGGATTGTATGATCTTTGAATATTATCGGTTTATAAATCCAAGATATTTAAAGTGTACATGAAGTATACTTACAATAGTCCCCAAATGTTTGAAAAAGAAATTTCTATCAGTTTCCCAAACGATGGGACCAGATTGTTTATACCTGCTGTAGAATAGGTAATTCCAGGATGACACACAAGTTTTTAATACTAGGAGAAGATCCTCCAACATGTTCTTTCTGCCAAACCCCTTTATCTCTGAAGCATGTTTTATTAGATTGTAATGGTTTTTACCCTGTGAGAAAACTTTTTTGTTCAGTTAACTCCATTATTAACAGAGTTAAGACAGATACAGTTTTAGAGTTTTTAGTGAAAATAAATTTTAAAAACATAAAATAATTTGTTATATATTTTTCTCGCCATGAAAATAGCCACAGAAGTTGGCATGGTGTTAAACACAAACAAACTTACAATAGTTCCACTTTAGCACAATCAAATATACTTCAGTTGTACTACTTTTGCACATTTAAAGTGCATTAAGTAAAACATTTGTTGTTCCAATTTAGCACACTTTAAGTGTACCAGTTTTGTATACCAATAGTACAATTGCTGGGTATTTTTATTATGTACATAAATATATAAATGTATTTACCTAGCATGAAATAAATGCATTTCAAATACATTTTAGAATATTTATTTTTCACTTTAGGGCAGTTGCTACTGAGAATTTAAAGAAAGTTTTACCCATTTTTCCTCAGGTTAAGGTGATTTACACAAGTAGAACATGTTTTCTATGTCACTGTAAAATGTAACTTATCTCTTCCATAAGCACTTAACTGCATTCTGAAAGAAAAAAAAATATCTGCTTTCACTATTTCTTAATTCCTTCCTGTTCTAGCTTGTATTTTATGGACTATATTTAAAACTTAGTATTGCTAACACTTCTTGTGTTGTCTCCTTGAGATGAATGGCTTGTTGCATTCCTCATCTGGATAAAAACATCTTCTAAATATTTAAATAACAGTTTTTTTGTAAATAACAGTTTTTCCAAAAGTGTAGTGCTAAATTACTGGCCTGAGAATGTTAGCAGAAATGGTTATGACATTAAAGACTGAACTAATAATTTCGTACTTTGTCTTTAAACAATGTCCAAAGACTCTTGCTCTCTGCCACTTTACATTCTGTTTTAAATGAGACATGGAAATGCATAATATTTTTCTAGTGCTGATTGGGGAGAATAAATATCTGGAAGCAAATTACTTTGCAAATAGAGGGCATGTTATAAATGATAGTCAAGAGCAGCTGTTGATTGGGAGCCCTACGGCGAAAGCAGGCATAAATATATTGGGAATAATGTTGTAAATACGAATAATAATGTTTACAGTCCAAATTTTTGTATTCTGCATTTGTTCAAATCTGTGACGACAATTTCTGTTTGTGCTTGCATAAGGCTTAAAAAGCATTTTGACAAACAATGGAGCCAGTACTTTACCCGCATGCCAGTTATTTTTCACTGCAAAGGATGTTGGCAAATATGCTGTGCCTCTACTATGCAAACCATGTGTGTTTCATAATGCTTTTGATGCAGATGTTTGGACTTCATCGCTGACTGTGTTGATCCACAGGAGACAGTCACTGCCAATGTTCTATGCAGACCGAGCTATGACTTGCGGGGACATGTCGTCTACAACAAAGGGCAGGTCGGAGTTCCAAATGGCTGGTTTTCCCAAAGGTTAGCGGATTAGCATTAAGATGTTTTAGTAATGAGTCCCAACCCATATATTGTGGGTTGTCTCTTCCTACTCTGCATGGATCACGCAGCGGGTCAGATTAAGGATATGGCGATGGATGGGAGACAGATCTGACAGCAGTAGAGGAAGTAAAAGTAATTAATTGCATTCTTCCATAATTAATGACTTCTTCTTTCCCTTAATCACAGAGCCACATCCTGGGAGTATCAATGAGAACACCATAGGGCTGTTTATTTGGAGCATGCTAGGGTGGAGGGCCCCTGCCACTGAGAGGATGACGACAGGAAGAGGATGCCATAGTGGTAAATTCATGACAGTATTAGATAGGGCTGCACGATTAATCAGATGCGCGTTAAATATCGCATGCGATTAATCGTGCAGCCCTAGTATTAGATATCGTTTAGCGCACTCAAAACGTGAGAGGAAGCTATGTATTGCTGCCAAGGAAGATTTTACTGCAATTATCTCATGTTGTCATCTAAAGTATATATTTACTAAAGGATGCGCATGAGAAATCAGGAATCGGTGCAACCAAAATCAGTCCTGATGTTCACGTTTCTATTGATTTCTTATGAGATAGAACAGCTTTTTTTGCTTAATGTGAAATGGAGCGGTTACTTTATTTGTGGCAGCTGGTGTTTGGAAATCATCTTCTCTGTACCTGCTAATGTCATGAGCTCTTCACACTTTTTGTATGAGTTGTTTGTTTTAATTCTTAGTAACGGCTCACAGTGTGCGATTTTTACACTAGAAATCAGAGTTTATTCACTTTACTGCACATAGAAACCTCTTTCTCAGGGTCGTTTATGATTTTTCGAAAGTTCTGGTCTTCTCGTTTGGTGGGTTTTGGATAAATTCCAGGGATTTTCTTGAGAAATTGTGTACATGATGTTGTGTTTTTCTGTGCATGGAAAGGGAAGTAAATGAGATTTGACACATGATGGAATAGTGACTGACAAGTCAGATTACTGGTCTCAGCTATGCTCAGGAACAGCAGGGTGTTGGCAATGGCTCTCTGCAGACCGGGACAAACACAGCTTAAAAGATCCATAGCATGTTAAATGGAGACTGGAAGGGTGACTGATGACAAGCATTCACTATTGAGCAAATATGAAAAATGATGGTTAGATTTACTCCAGAAAAGTATATTACACTGGGGATAAATCTATTCCATTTCAATTATACATGTGATAAAATCATTTAATTTTATGCTCTAGTGTAATGTGTATGACATATATGCTTGCTGATATGGCTACAAATTGCACAGCATGGCAAAATCTCAGCCTTTGTGTACTTGACACTTGAACACAAAAGACCTTACTGGAGGTATTGGTATCTAGATCAGGGATTTTCAACCTGGAATCCAGGGACCCAAAGAGGTGCATAAGGTCTGTGAAAGATTTCAAAGGATTTTTATTTTTACGAATGTATTTTAGGACTGTTAGTGTTTTCACTTAACTGACTTATTCAATTTCAAAGTTAACGTTTTCACCTAAGATACAATGAAATATGTTTAATATCGATGCTTTTAACACTCACTTCACTTTCATCAAATTTGATATTCTGTTTCATTCTGTTTTCTAAAGACTGGTCAGAAATCATGAGATGAATTGTGATTATTATTGTATTGACATTATGTGTTTTTTTAACAATAGAAAAAAAACCTTGCATTTTTGTGTATAGATTTATGTAATTACAATGACATTATATAAGCCAGTAATTTAATTTTGGGGGAAAAGCATAAAAAATAATAATCAAATAATTTAAAATTTGATTTAATATTGCTGTTTTTAAAATATCCCTCTCAAAATATATAATATTATATTTTCAGTATCACTTTTTTTTAATAAACTAACATAGGTCACACTTTATTTTAAGGCCCAATTTTCACTATACACTAACTGTTAACTTTGCCTCAATGAACTCCTAATTTGCTGCTTATTAATTGTTAGTAAGGTATGGGGCAGGGTTAAGGGATCTAAAATATGGCCATGCAAAATAAAGCATTAATATGTGCTTTATAGGAACTAATATGCTGGTAATATGCATGCTAATAAGCAACTAGTTAATAGTGAGAATTGGTCCCTAAACTAAAGTGTTATCTAAACATATATTATAACTGCCTTTATATAGGGTCCCTAATTTTTCATCATCATAGTTATCATAAGTGGGTCCTTCAATGAAAAACTCTTGATGTAGATGACGCTATGAGCTATATGTAAGAAACATCCCCTTGCGTCATTGCCACCTGTGTTTCATCGATTGGCTCCCTGCAGCCAGGCTCCTGACTAGAGCGGGAGTAAGAGAGGCAGACGTGGTAACTAACAGGCATATGATGAAGCACACCTGAAGTTAATGCTGCCTCGCCAACTGCCATTAAATGCCAATCATGGCACTCGTTCATTTCCCTCTGTGTTAACACAGTGGTGTCCTCACCGGTCCAGAGAGAGAACGCGTCACGGCCATATATATATATATATGTGTGTGTGTGTGTGTGTGTGTGTGTGTACAGTGCCGTGAAAAGGTTTTTGCCCCCTTCCTGTTTTTTTATTTTTTTGCGTATTTGTCACACTTAAAAGATTCAGATCATCAAACACATTTTAATATTACACAAAGATAATTCTAGTAAATACAAAATGCGAAATCACTTAAATAGAACCTGTCTGACAAAGTGAAGCATGCTTAAAGAGCAACACATCATGCCGCGATCTAAAGAAATTCAAGAATAGATGAGAAACAAAATAGTTGATATGTATGAGTCTGGAAAGTATTATAAAGCATTTTCTAAGTCATTGGGGCTTCAGCGAACCACAGTCAGAGCCATTATCCACAAATGGAGAAAACTTGGAACAGTTGGGAACCTTCGCAGGAGTGGCCGGCCTACCAAAATTACTCCAGGAGCGCAACAACATCTTATCTCAATTAAGGTCAGTGTTCAACAGTAAGAAAGAGACTGGGCAAAAACGGCATCCATGGGAGAGTTCCAAGGCAAAAGCCACTGCTGACCAAAAAGAATACAAAGGCTCGTCTTACATTTGCCAATAAATATCTTGATTATCCTCAAGACTTTTGGGCAAATATTCTGTGGACTGATGAGACAAAAGTTTAACTTTTTGGAAGGTGTGTGTCCCGTTACATCTGGCTTAAAACCAACACAGCATTTCATAAAAAGAACATCATACCAACAGTCAAACATGGTGGTGGTATGTGTGATGGTCTGGGGCTGCTTTGCAGCTTCAGGACCTGGATGACTTGCCATAATTGATGGAACCATGAATTCTGTACTCTATCAGAAAATCCTGAAGGAGAATGTCCGGCCGTCAGTTTGTGACCTCCAGCTCAAGCACACTTGGGTTATGCAGCATGACAATGATCCCAAACCCACCAGCAAGTCAATTTACTCAGGTTATCTTTGTGTAATATTAAAATATATTTGTTGATCTGAATCATTCAAGTGTGACAGATATGCAAAAAAAAAACAGGATGGGGGCAAAAACCTTTTCACAGCACTGTATATATATTTTGTAAAAACTGTATTCAGATGAACTTTTATGGCTGTTACCTTAAATGCTGTTGAATCTGCACTGCAGCTAAATCTGTTTAAGAACATTTTATGTAAGTGCATGAATCAACAGCAACCGCCATAAATAAAATTCAAGAAATGCCTGTTGCAAATAAAACAACATTTTGTTGTCCACGTCTATGTGCAGATCACGTCTATAATGTAGCAAATTACGAAGGCAGGAGGCTGTTGTTCCTCACCTCTGCTGTGTTGGCAGGGGCTGCGGAAGGCCTCGAAATCCCTATCTTTGCAACTTTGTATTAGACTTTTCACATTACAGTTCAAAGCCTCATGTCTATTGAAGCATTAGAATGGAGTTGAGCTCAAGGACAGAATGACACTCATGCTGTCCTCTGCCTCACTTCCCCTCGCAGGTTTGTGCTGGCTTTTATGGACAGAGGAGGAAAAGCAGCAAAGTTGCACGATTCAGAACACGATGCAGGAGAGTGTCGCAGAAAGCAGATAAAACTCAAAAGAGTTATTAAAAGCAGGGCCAGAGGATGGTCAGTGAAGCAGCGAGGCTTAGGGGAGCTAAATGTGAAGACAGGCTTCGCCGGGGCATCCAAGGGTTGATAGGCAATGAGGCATTGGGGGTGGCTGGGTTGTTAGGGACATGTCTGACAGTAGGGTGAGCTCAATGTAGCTCAGAATCCCCCGCTGCTCATGTCACCCAGAGGCGACACAACAGAGCCATAAATAAAATGGACAAGAGGAAGCCCAGTCCTTGCACCTGCATGTGTGACCTCACATACGCGTTACGCTAATTTGATTGATTAGCTGGAATAACTTGTGAGACTTAGTCATCTCCCCTTTTGAGCTGCTTCTACCCACAGGTCTTCATGATGAACTGCGATAAATTTTTCCACCTTCTTGATAGCTTTCAGGGTTTTATGGTCATCTAAATGTTCATTTAAGTCTGATTGCGTCCTCTTATCGAAAGAGTTGAATGTTCTGCACTTAGAGACATTTAGGGTTGTTAGGCAGTGTGTTGTGTCGTTAAGGCACATCTCCCATCTGTTGCATACATATCTCCTCATCAGCGCTTTGCTACAGTGTTTCGCAGGACAAAAGGATTCAATCTTTGCACATAAGTGGAAATCCAATCGTGTGTTTTCATTTAGCCCTTCAAAATGCTGTTTGGAGATAATATATTGTCTATTCGGTCTTTCGCGGTAATGCTGAGAACTGTGTCGTGATATCAACATATGATGAGCAGGGTTTATGGACATTTGGCTCTTCAGTAATCAGCATGTCTCTGTCTGTTCTAGCTGTACTTTTCCATGGTTATTTTTTTATCGCTGTGCTGTCCCTGTGAACTGATATCATTTTTAATTATCAGTTTAAGATATCACAGGATTACATCAATTCTTACACCAGAATATTGACTAAATCAATTTGTGGTGTAATACAAAAGGAACAAATACACACAAAACTTAATTGATTAGAAAGCAAATACATGGGAAATTTGAATATCTTTCAAAGAAAATTGGCATTGGCTTTTAATGATTATAAATGTGCATTTATTTAATAACATTTCATTGTCTATATTTATTATCTATTTATACTATAGTAATAGATAATAGTGAGAGAAAGTACTTTAGTATTGCATAAATTGTTAACAATAACAACAACTATTACTACTACTATTAATAATACTAATAATAATTATTAATATTTGTATACTTTTTCAAGTGTTGCCAGTGTTGTGTCAAGCTAGACATATTTAGTGCATTATGCTGTCAGGCATTTGCTTGATAATTACAAAAATATTAAGTAATGGTAAGGTAAGCTGGTGATTTCAGAAAAACTGAAAAACTACACTGAAACAAATTTGGTGTAGAATCAGTTTTCACTCAGAAATTGCCAGTAAATTTCACAAATAATTACAAAGAATTGGAAATTAACACATGAAATTAATTGTAAATGGTAAAACACTTAAATAATTAATTGCTTTAGTTTTTTACAGTGTACAGATAGATCAGTCTGTTCTTTAATCTATCCATAATGTAAATTCTCATATCTCTATTGCATGAGCATGATGTTTTATCCTTAGTTTAAATATCTCTATACAATGCAATTTGGTGGTTCTTTGGTGGTATTTCATAGATACAGTCTCCATGTAGTTCACATGGGAAGGCTATTGTCCCAAAATTAAATCACAATCCAAAATCAGAGACGCGAGTCACTTTATTTTGCAGAGATCTAACTCCATACTGGCTTTTGATGGCAGTGCCCTTTGAATTCTGTTCTTTTCGGTGAGCTGTAATTAAGGTATTTAGGTGTTGATTAGAGCAGCAGGGACAGACTCGGTGACAGTGATTGTCACAGTAAACAGATCCTGTGTATTGAGCCAGGCTCCTCTTTTTCACAGAATCCAGGTGTCACATGGGTGCCGTACTCTATAAATACATCAGACATGGATTTCAGAGAGGTGAGGATGTTCTAATGTGTAATAGATGAGCCAAAACTTTCTGTTTTGTATGTAAAGTTGACAACTTTACAAATACGAGTTTTAAAAAGAACAGTGTGTTACTTTGAGGATGTTTTATCCAACCAAAAAAGTTTGAATTTCCTAAAAGCACAGTTATAATTTATTAACAGGTACATTAAAGGTCAGATATTTTCCTTAAATTCTGTTTCTAGTTTTACCTTTGTGTGTGTCATGAAGACACTTTTTTGTGTTTATCAAAAGAAAGGAAGTCAAATGGGTTTGGAACATTAGGGTGAGTAAATATTGAAAGAATTTTAATTTTTAGGTGAAATACTCATTTACACTCTGAAAAGCTTTTGTGATACTGGCAAATTGAATAACCCAGGAAATAATTTTGACTTGTCCTTCAGGAACGCGCTTAGAATGGAAGAACACCAGCTGATGTGCAGGAGGAAATAAAAGCAGGAATGTGAAGCTTGTATTTTTCTTAAAACATGTCTGCAAATTCTGTGCTATCATCCTGGAATCCAATGTACACTTTTTATACTCTTGTTCACAATTTTGTTTATAGCAATACTATTTATTGATTCTCAGTTTGCAACCTTTCTTATTAAGGCTGCATTTTATTCAGAAATCATCCTTCCTCTGCCATGTTCCCTTCTTCCTCCACAGTGAGGGCTTTGGAGCGATGAAATTATATTATCATTTAAAATGCACCTTTATGTCATCCTTCCTGTTACTGTTGCACAGTGACTGACATTAATGAATGTTCCTTGATTAATGCACAAATAAACCTAATTTGAGATCTTTACACATGATTTGGCCACACTAATAACCACTTTTGCATTGTAAACAAAAAGACATGATTTGAAAGGTTTGGACTTGAGAAGAAATTTTGAATGCTTCATTATTAAAATCTTTTATTGTTTCATTTATTTGACCAGAAATTGGTCAAAATTATGTTGTTATTTTTGAGCCCTTCGGTAGTGAAAGTCAAAATGTCTACTATAATCGTTTTCCTTCGAGGATTGCATATTCATCATGTTTGCCATTTGAAGCACACGTGTGAAACCCATCATATGTGTACTACTTTGCAGTGTGTGTATCTGATATTCCACAGTAGCCTGGCTGAGGAGTCCAAGGACTCCACTGAAATTGCATCTGCCCCCCAACCTCTCTTGTCTTATTAAACAGTTCTGTCAAATCTAGCTGAAATTAACACTTAAATAAATATACTGATCCATGTAACCCATTAGAAGTAGAAATGTCTCTGCCATAATGAAGGCAGTGTCTTTTGATACCACCTCTCTCGATTCAATTCTGTCAGGTATATTAGGTTACTGATGAGTTTCATTCATCAACTGATTATATTTGCAGAGAGTGTTTCTTTTCTGTGCACCCCTGTGGGTACGCATTTCTTAGCCCTTCAGACAGGAAATGGTGTTGTAGCTCAATCAATGTGGCGCAAAATGTGATGAATACATCTGCTCTTATGATTCCCAATAACCTAGTGGCTTATTCCAGTGATATTACACCATCCGTGACAGACCAATCCCTTCCCAACCAGCCAGATAAGGGCCTCCTCTACGCCTCTTATTCCTTTGGCGCTCATCTAAAATGTTTAAGGGAAATTGCAATACGACAGGGATCAGTATAGGCCAAGCAATAACAGAAAGTCAGATTGGAAAGGATTAAACTTGTCTGACTGCCATTATGCATTCACTGATTGCAGGAGGGAGGACCAATCTTTACCAGATTTATTCTTGCCCCTTTTCTGCGCACTCAATCTGTTTCAGCTACGATGTTGCACGTTGTGTGACACCTATGGGCCACAATTCTTTCAGCGTCCAATCGGTGGCAGCTAACGACATCCATTAAATATTAAGATGCCTCTCAATCCTGCAATTATTCAAGACCGATCGCTTCCAAACTGCTAAAACTGGCCCAAAGCCCCATTTTGTAATGATCAGAGCTGTTCCGTGTTCACGTTGGCTTTGGAAAGCAGAGTTTAATGTGTCTTCGAGACTGAAGGATGAATGCACCAATAAACAACGTGGTCAGACTCGTGAATAACCAGTAGGCCCTGCGGCTCTCCGGAAGGTGATTTATTGCCTTGGCAACACACGGCTTCTCTAGGGGTAAAGGCCATGGGTGTAAAAGTAATTTCCAAAGCAATAATACAGCTCTCACCTGCTCATTACTTTTGACATTTTTCTCTTTTGTTTCCTTTTTGGAAGAGGACAAAGAATTGAGTGCCTATTAAAGACATTATTCATGCAGCTCTATGGACTCTAGATCCATTACATACACATAGGTATGATTATTGCTTTCAAAATGTTCAGAGATGTTGCTTAATGGTTTCTGACATAACACAGCGGAGAACTTGTCCTAGCGCTCTGCCCTTGAAATCTCTCATTAAGCTTTTGCAATGAAGCAGGGGTCATATTGCTTATACAGGTATCAAGTGAGTTATGGCCCTCCAAGGGAACTGTCATAATAAAGTTTTCTATAAATTCGCTATTAAGAGATCTGTCTGTCTCCTATTTACCTTACCGCAAACATTCACGGTTTGACGCAAGGCACTGTGCTTTATATTCTGTGCTAGGAAACCGTGAAGCTTTGCTTACAAAACTTGTGGCTGTCTTTTTCTAGAAAGGCCAAAGTGGCTGTGATCTGTCTTGGCTTCACCGTTGTTGTCATATTCACTGGTTGTAGGCCTGTCAGTTAGGATAAAGATGATCTGTGATGCTCCGCATGTGAATAGTTGCCTTTGTAGGGCCGCAGATATCGATGCTTTCGGCTAAATGCGAGTTTAATCGATGTCTTCCACTTGCAGGGTCACACTGGTCGAGGAAAAATGAAAAAACATGGAGAATGTAATTTGTCAACAGCCTTGACATAAATAAGATGTGTTGGTTACAGTGCTCATGTCTTTACAGTAATTAAAAAAATATATTATACAGCTTGTTTTATTTGTGAGCGCAGTGGAAATGTCTCATTAAGTTGTCTGTGCAAACAGAAAGAAACAAATGCACTCCGTATCTGATTGTCCTCTGCCTCATTAGCTGAGTTAAATTTTCAATTAGAGATGTAGCTGACGATGTCCTCCATGTCACTTCATATTACTGTGCATTATGAGAGATGATGACAGCTCTATATTATCTCGTGCATTTGCTGCTCTCGCATTATTCATTACTCGCTATGATACTCTTAAGAAGATACGTTCATTGTTCTAGATCTTTATCGATCCATTGCATATACAGTATGTGGAGCCTTTGTGTGTCTCAATGTATTTTCTTCTGTATAATGTTCCAGAAGAAACACTGACATGTTGACGGCATCATCCCATCACTTCCAACGCCTACACTCTGTACGCACATACATTTGCAGATACAATACACGAATGCAGAGACAAGATTGATGACCATAGGCTTCCCAAATGGTTGTCCCTCTATAATAGACAACTACCATCCAAGCTGCCCAGTGCATGATGATTTGATTATTGCCATAACACACAATCACAGTAAACAGCCTTTCCTCTGTCCATCCATCGCATAGAACACCCAAGAAATGCACATATTGTTCAGGAAGTGTAAATGGCAGTTTAAAAAAAAAAGTCTTTTTTTTTTAGTGAAAGGTCAGTGAACGTGAAAAAAGTCTGACGATATTATTAAAGGAGTGTGAGTGCCATTTCATTTTGTATTTGTTTTATGTAATGTTTGCAACCCTCTCACCAAATTTGAGACCATCTAAAATTCTGATTTGGTTTCATTTTGGTGTTTTCATCCTAAATTAAACAATATTTACCCGTTTTTGTTAAATTAAACAAATAATAAAAACAAATTGACCATATGGTAACAGAGCTGCAGAGTTCATTTGGGTTCAATTTTGACTAGTTGGTAAGCTTGAAATATTCAAATAATTTGATTTAACATATCTAATAGTTTAACAGCGAAACTCTAATTTGAAAGAAAATGTATCACTTTAATGGAAAATGGCTTTTAATGTTCATAATTTAAAATTTAGTGAATAGTGAATTTATTCTCATATCTTATTTGAATGCCAAATTCATTACTAATTATGTTGCATTTCTTTCTATTTGATAAAAAAATAAACCATACATTTTCAAGAGCAATACATATGACATTAGGTTACACTGTCTCAACAGACCTCTAGTTTGATGACATTTTTCAAGTCTTTTCCTCAATAAAAAGATGTCATCTGTGTGAGAGACTCTGCCTGCTTTCCTGTGTGCTGTAGTGAGTTCATCCACAGTGAATGCTGGGTAGAAAGATGAACGTCCTTGAGATGTTCACTTCAACTGAGCAGAGTATGTACGGTACCAAATCAATTTGCCTCTTTTCTTAGAAATTACATTTCACTGCAATAAACGGTTTTGCAGTAAGTCCTGTGAGGCTCAACCACATTAATATATTTGCACTGGGACCTAGCTTTGAGATTTCATTTGACAAGTCCATTGTTGTAAGCTACATATTGCAATCTACGAATGCTAAAGCAAATCTATCAGTATGCGATTACATCCCTCCAGCTATCCATGTCTGTATTTATCAGTTTTTCCATTTAAGCCCCACTTGGATTGTAGTCAGTTGTTTAGAACCAAACAGACAATTCTGCCTGCAAATGAGTCTATTACAGGCTCATTCCGTTGTGGCGTTGGGAAGAAAAGGACAACAACCGTTTGTGTCCGTCTATAGCTTCTCTCGTGATGGGAGGTGTATAGGGAGATTGGTCTAATTATCAGTATGATGCGCTCGCACCTGAACCTGCCAGCTTTTGTTCGGCTGGAGCATCATGGGGAAGCTGAGAGAGATTATAATGTGTCCTTTATTACAGACATCTGGAAGCACACAAATGTGCATGTAAAAATTCCCCCTTTTTATCTGGGTTTTTAGCTCAATGTAAGTTTTTAGCTATCTATCTATATATCGATCTATCTATCTATCTATCTATCTATCTATCTATCGAACTATCAAACTATCGATCGATCTATATATCAAGATATTACTTTTGCAACAACACATTTATATAAATATATTGTACAGTATATACAGTATTCTAGAAAAATAGGTAACACTTTAGTATAGGGACCAATTCTCACTATTAACTAGTTGCTTACTAGCATGCCTGTTATTAACATTTTGGCTGTTTATTAGCACTTGTAAAGCACATAACCATATTCTACATCCCTACCCAATACTTAAACGTAACAACTGCCTTACTAACTATTAATAATCAGCAAATTAGGAGTTTATTGAGGCAAAAATAGTAATGAATGGTTTGTTAATAGTGAGAATTGGACCTTAAAGTAAAGTGTGACTGAAAAATATGTTGTATAATATTAAATATTATTTTTTAATATTATTATATTTTATAGACTCATACTGTTAAAACTAAGTCACACTGAAGAATTCATATGTTTTTCAACTATTATTGTAAAAATAATATCTATTCTAGAGTGATACATTAAAAAAAAAACTTCCAACTGTTGTTCAGGTTATTTATTGATATAGTCAACTTCTTTTCGAATAGCATGATGGTCACAGATATGAATGTGGTGTTTAAAAAAGAAATAATTTCAAGTCATTTTTACATTAATTTTCTTAATTTTAACATCATTGACATGGGCCAAATCTGCATAAATCAGCTTCTCATGTGACTTTACATTCACTTGAACATGTACAACACGATAAGCTTTAGGATGCTGTCCCATTCTGAAGCGTTATTATTCGCTGGATAATTTATATATTATCTTCATATAGTTTATATAATTTGGAATATTTATTTTCATACAGTTATTATTTTCACTTCTGTTTTTTTCTTTCCGAGGCACTCAAAAATGTACTCACAAATTTACATTAAGGGCAACACTGTGAGTGTCTATTTAATCAAGAGCCTGCGTTCATGTTATTCATTTATATGTGACCCTCATGCAGTGGCCATTTGAGGCAGCGCAAGTCTGCGATATTAATTCATTTAGAGGATTAGAGTTGTTCTATCATAATGAACTTTTTTACATTTCGTTATATAACAAATTGCACCCTCTCCAATTATCAGGATTGTTCGTTTTCCTTTGAAGTCGGATTGCAAGATACACACACGATCTGAATTGCTGTTTGAGGTAGCATCCAAAATAATCGTGACTGGGGAAAGAAAAGCTGTCAAATGTCCTTTCAAATAGCCATCAGAACACCCCCAACCCCTCAGGGACGCGAGTTATCTCAGTATTGTTGCTCTCTCTCTGAGATGGGTATCACACAGAGAGGTTGAAAGCTCCAGAGAAGTGTAGCCTCCAGCTTTCACTCTACATGTATGATGCCACTGCTGGGATGCTGATGGGGTTCATAAAGCCATGCTCTCTCACAACCGGAGCATCATGACAGAGGGAAGCACATCTCTATGGGATTGACGAGAGGAGCGGGTAAAAGGGGTAGGAAAATCAATGTTAGCATTTAGGCGGTTAGAGAACATAGTGAACTGCACAAATAATACAAGCAGTATTTGCACATAAAAAAGTCAAATTAAACATTTTCTGTTTTAATATATTTTAACATGTAATTGATTCCTGTGATGGCAAAGCTGAATTTTTAGCATCGTTACTCCAGTCTTCAGTGTCACATGATCCTTTAGAAATCATTCAAATATGCTGATTTGGTTCTCAATTTTTATCAGTTATTATTGGTGCTTATTAAGAGTGGTCCTTTTTATTTTCAATGCTGAAATTTTTTTTTTGTGGAATCTCTGATAAAAAAATTTTTCAGGAGTTCAAATGGTCAGCATTGTTTTTGAAATAGAAATCTTATTTAACATTATGAGTGCATTTCCTTTTTGAATGCATCCTTGCAAAATTATTATTTTATTTTGATTTTTTAAATCTTATCCCAAACGTTGAATGGTAGTGTATCGGTTTCCACAAAAATATTAAGCAGCAAAAACTGTTTTCAACACTGATGATGATGATGATGATGATGATGATAGTAAGAAGAAATATTTCTTGAGCATCAAATCAGGGTTTCTGATTTCTGAAGGATCATGTGACACTGAAGACTAGAGTAATGGCTGCTGAAAATT
Organism: Sinocyclocheilus anshuiensis; assembly: GCF_001515605.1. Taxonomy (NCBI): domain Eukaryota; kingdom Metazoa; phylum Chordata; class Actinopteri; order Cypriniformes; family Cyprinidae; genus Sinocyclocheilus; species Sinocyclocheilus anshuiensis. The sequence continues at coordinate 1,059,824 of NW_015560626.1, read as the reverse complement.
CAGCTTTGCCATCACTAGAATAAATTTCATTTTTTATATATTGAAATAGAAAACAGTTATTTTAAATTGTAATAATATTTCAAAATATTACTATTTTTACTGTATTTAATCAGATAAATGCAGCATTGGTGAGCATAAGAGACTTCTTTGAAAAATATATATTTTTTAAAAACGTCATTATTCCAAACTTTTGATCATATATACATATACATTGTGGTAAAGCATAGGTTTTACTGTTAGTTGAGGGCCGAACAGTGGACCACAGTAAGACATCAGCTTTTTACAATGGCACACTATGAGGGCTTAATTTCCTGCTGATTCCTGAACGTGCAACGATTTGAGAACAGAAACTATAATTAAATCCCTTCCTTGTGACATTATCATAAGGAAGGAATTCTCATTACTTCTTATGTTCGTGAATAATCTCAATGCGTACACAAAGAACTCGTCAAGTTCAGCGCTGTCACTGTGTTTTGTTTTGTTGTCAGCATTAGAATATTTCGTAGGTGTCAAGTATGTAAAAGTGCATTAATCACACTGTTCACTTTCTTTCCGTCTTCTCTGCATGTCTTTCACCCTTCACATTTTGCTGTTGTTGGATGTATGTGTTATTTGCTGTGTAATTATCCCCACAGACCTTTTAGGTTTGTGCTAAAATCTTTGGTAAAAGCCCAGGCACATATTTCAGCTAATGGAGTTCTCCATTTGCAGAGCGCGACGCGTGAACCTTTCAAACTCTGACACCGTGTCCTTATGAGATGCGTGTCTGCCACAGCTCTCCTCTTCTCTCCACCCATCCTCTCTAGCCCAGTATGTGTACTTCAGCTGTGCTCCGTCCCGCTCTCAAGTGTCATGGAGAGGATTATAGCTCTAATGACGCTCAGATTTCAGTGCAGAACTGCTCTTATTCCTTGAGTTTGGATGATGCGGATCCGAAATTTTGAGAACAGACTGTCTCAACCTTAAAAAGGTGGATATTATGAAAAACAGAATTTTCCTTGATCCTTAAGAGATAAAAGAGACTACTGAAAACTGAATTGAAAGGTTCCTGCTCACTTCAAAAAGACCATTCATTGCGACTACGCTGCAAAAAAATCCTCTTCGGAAACACATGGATTGCTGATGCAAATTTATGAACATGCTTCGCAGAAATGCTCTGTTATAAATACTATTCAATAGCAGTTGCTTGGTTTATTATTAAATGCCATTTGACTAATCACACTAGAAGTCCTTGAAGCTTGATATTAGATCTTTTTATTGATAGCCATTTATAAAAACCATAATCATTGGTTTATAGCTGATTAAACTCTTATTGTGGGACTTTATATTGAGTTTCAACATATAATGTAGCTCCTCTCACTGTGATTAACACAAATAATAATCAACTTAAAAAATAAATACAAAAAAATCCTGGCTGTGCCTAAATGTTTATCCTCATATAAACATTATTACACCCAGCTTCCTTGTAAAATACAAATATAATAGGCCTATATATGAAAATTCCACAATTGGCTTTGAAAAGGTGTGTTCAAACTGCTGAATCATTTTGAGTGATCTGTATAATACAAGTGTGAAGTGTGTTCACAAAGCAACAAATGAGGAAGGGTAAATATAAAGTTTAGACACATCATGTCACCTTATTTTGTGTGTGATATGATCAATATACGCGTATTACAGAGATCAACATTAAAAATGTTAAAACGTTTACAACTAAAACATGAACACATCACAAAAGGTGCTAGTTCATGTAAAGCCTGTTCATTAGCTATTAACTCGGTATTTGTTTTAATTTGTCGCAGCACAGCAGGCAGATAGTGTATAAATACTTGGCCGACTTGTCTGCTTGTTTTAGTGAGCTTGATGCGCTGTGAGCATATCAGTCCTACAGCGCCATCTAGTGACGCACAGTATAATTTATTATTCTTCACTTTCTGTGTAATGCACTGATGAAACAACAAACAAAAATGAGAGATTTGCTTTTCAAATACTGTGGTAAAGATATGGTATAGATCTGTCTATCTAAACTTTAATTAGTGTTAACTGTTACCGTGATGGTGTCTTATATTTGTGTGTATGACTCTTCTATTAGTATATTCCACAACTCGTGGAAAGGCTACTTCTGATGAACTTTGTTCATGTGAATTTCTTTATGCCACCTGTTTTATTATGTTGGTTGTTGGCATGTGTTCGAGGGACAAATCAAAAGGAAGCAGAAAAGGGCTATTAGATTTGCTGGCTAAATTTTTTTTTACTTAAAAATGTACAGGTTGTTCTGTAAGTATGTTTACATTTTTAATGTATTTTTTTTCATAAATATTTTGGCAATCACAGCTGGATTTTGTTCTTCTGTGAAAGTTACATTTTATTTATTTATTTAATACAGTTTTTTTTTTGTTTTTTTTTACAGTGTACAGTCTTGATGTTATAAATAATTATTTGTTTTTACTTAAAAATGTACAGGTTGTTCTGTAAGTATGTTTACATTTTTAATGTATTTTTTTTCATAAATATTTTGGCAATCACAGCTGGATTTTGTTCTTCTGTGAAAGTTATATTTTATTTATTTATTTAATACAGTTTTTTTTTTGTTTTTTTACAGTGTACAGTCTTGATGTTATAAATAATTTGTAAGAGACTCCTTTTTTAACCTTAAACTATAATTATAACATTTCATAAAAACAACTATGAAAAAAGAAGCATGAGATATGAGTTTTAATATTCTTTATTGATTTATAGACATTGATTTTTTTATTATTTTTTTCCTGTGGTAACTCCAAGTTTCTCTGATACCAAGTATTTCCATAATTTTCTGTGTTTGATTTAAATTACATCTATAATATTTTACTCACATATGCATCTATTGGTTGATTTCCTTATTGCAATAAACAAGAGTAGCCAGTATGAGTTGAATATTGCTATGTTCCATCACACATACTGTTATCCCATTTGACAGCTCAATTCAAAAATAAATTTATTGGCAAGACGAGGTTTGACCGAAGCTTCTCCATCCGCGTCCGCTCCTGGAGAGGCCTGGGGTGGAATAAGGCTAAGGCTAAAATAGACTTCACCAACTAACATTACACCTGCCCTGAAAGGTTGAATAAATCTACCAAAGACAATTCTGTACAGTGATGACATTATTCTGACTACAGGATGAATGTGGTCTTTACAGTGTTGACGGATGGGACTAAGCGAGTCTGTCTCGAGCCTGTGGAGTGTGTTAGCTGTGATGGCTTTATCACCTCACATGGTTTCAATGGGGCACTGGACCAACCAGGTGGTTTCAAACTACAGCATTTGTCAGTGCGCATAGTGTTACCCCAAAATGCTCATCTGAAATCAGCCGAAAACACCATCCACTGATTGTTTTTAATGATTAAGATTGGGATAGAAACAGCTGATTGCAAATGTGCAGTTTAAAGGAATGGGTCACCGCAAAAAAATGAAAACTTGTTCATTTTATACTCATCCTTGTGTAGTTCCAAACCCATATGCTGTTTTTTTTCTTTTTCTCCTCCACAGAACACAAAAAAATATATTTTATTAAAGAATCAATATGCTTGGTCAGGGAATTTTCTTTAAAAAAATCTTGAAATTAACAGTTTTTAATTCTCAAAATTATTTTGAAAATTCTGAAATCAGAATAAAACTACATCACAGAACACAAAAAAATATATTTTATTAAAGAATCAATATGCTTGGTCAGGGAATTTTCTTTAAAAAAATCTTGAAATTAACAGTTTTCTCAAAATTATATTATTTTGAAAATTCTGAAATCAGAATAAAACTTTGTTTAGGTAGCAATATTGCTTTGGTAACATCCTAAACATCCTGTAAAGTGACTGTAAAAAAATGTCATAGTTTAAATGATATGATATGACATTGAACGATGATGACAAAAGTTGATTACGAAAAAAAACAGCAGATGGGCTGAATAAAAATGCAAATTCACACTCTGACAGTAGGTGGCGCTTCTCACCAAAAATAATTTGCACTAATGATGTGAATTTCAATGTCAGAACGGCGAGTTTGCAAGTATGATTTAAATAATTATTTCTTCAAAAGAATTCACACAAGAGTCAAAGATCTTTTTGACACTGTGGTGCTTTTTTTGGAGCTCGATACCCTGGTCACTAAAAAACTGTCATTTTACTGTAATTTTTCATAAATATCTCCTCCTTTGTCCTGTTGAAAAAGGTCTGAAACGACATGAGGGTGAGTAAATGACAACAAAAGTTTAATTTTTCGGTGAACTATCCCTTAAACCAGATTCTGTCAGGTTTCCCAGAACCGGATTCTATCCGTACGCACACAACAAACACTACACGATACACACCGACGTGAAACTACAGCACCCATAATAGTGCCTCAGTAACTAATGAGAAATGGAGGTAACGTTCCATCAAAGCACAATGGTGGACGCTAACCGCAATTAGCATGACGTAATGGCATTATCATGACGTTTCCCACACAACGCAAACAATGCCACGAACAAACAAAAAAGTGAACTAAGCTACATACGCATAGGCTATGGCTGACTACACATTGTTTGCGTTCAGATATACCCTGTCCCCCACTCAGAGATGAGAAAAGACCCTTTAATATGAAGGGCCCGTCCCTGTGGGTGCCCCTTTCTTGCTTTAAACGCCCAGCTTTTGTCCTAAAAAGGCTAGTTTATCTCTGTGGAAGAACGTGGAGGCCTTTTAGCAGCCGTACCATTTATAAATTCTCTTCTACAACAAATGACAATTGCTTATTGCATTGCAATATCTAAACAACAGTAAGACATTGTCGCACTTTGCTTATCAGTGAACTGTCGCGTATCTCCACCAACACGACAGGCCCTAGTTTGATGTTTATGCTTATGTTACTTTACTTCCTCCAAACACGATTTCTACATGTAGATCCCACCCGAGTGCAGGTTTTCAGTCTTCCATAGAAAAATATTCCTGTTTCAACGTATCAGTGTGCTATGAAAATGAACCAAAAAAACAACAACATCAAAACAATTCATTGATCATGATAAAAGAACAAAAATAATATGCATTGCATGGCTTTAGATTCAAGACAGGAAGTTCATACCAAAAAAAGGGGAGATTGCACAGTCGGGTCCTCTGTGACCTCCTCTGCATCTTCTCTCTGTTAATTTTTCTCATGGGCATCCGCTGGAGTGGCTGTCCTGTTATGTCAGTCCTTGCGGGATGCAGGCTGTCTCGTGAGACTGAACGCGGAAGTCGGATAGAAGGGGGGCCGTATTGCTTGGGGTTGCATAATGTCCACTGAACATACAGAGACAGAATGAACAGAGGAGCCTGTATGTACTGTAAGTCCAAGTGTGTGCTTAGGTTTGTTGCCTTTCTCTGAGAATCAAAGTACCCATCCATCTTATCTACGTACATAATTCACTTCGGAATATTTCTAAAGTCAACCAGCTTGGATGTTCTGAACTAAACTACGCTACACAATAGAATAAATAGACGTCTACTGATTTTCTAAGATCTAAGACAGGGGTCTGGGGTTTTTCAGTCAACCGCTCCTAGTGCAAACGGATGCAAAAGCGACACAAAAGAAATCTCGAGTGTCTCTTCTGAATCCCTCTGTTTCCCTAGCGAGATGCGACTGTATGAAGTCGGGCGCCATGATAAGCTTCTCAATTCAAGCCAGAATTGGGAAAGACCTTCCCCACAATCCCCTGCTCGGAGTCTTGACGTGGTGGAACTGCGACGGAGATTGGGGCGTTTTCCTCTTGCAAAGATGCCAAAGCCAGACAGGACAAGTTGAATACAGCGAATGCTACGAGAAGCGTACTGATGGTTTCTGTAGGTTTCTCAAGGTGCATAGGGTTGAGGGTGCATTTATTCCGAACAACATTTAACTGTAGTCTTTGTGTGTTTTGGGGTGTCTAGAAACTGATTCCAGCATGTATGGCTACCATGTGACTGCTGCTACCTCACAGTATGAGTATAAATAGAGGGAAGGAACAAGGATGTCAGATGGACTCTGCATACGATATTGCTCTATTCCAACAATCCCTGCATTCGTTCATTCATCCACCAACGAATAAATCACTTGATCTGAACAAACGGAGATGAAGGAGGCGGTTAAGGGTGATGGAAAGAGGGTTGGAATGCCAGTCGCACCCTCCTTCGTGGCTGTGCCCCCTTCTGCTTGGTTTGATGATTGACGTTGTTGTTGATGGGCCGATTCTTCTCATTGCTGTGGTGTTTCACTATTTTTTCGTCTTCACAGTGTGCTTTTGGAGGTGAGGCTCCGGACTGGCTGTGATTGGCTAAGGGCGGGTGAGGGCGGAGTCAGTATGGCGAGAACAGGATCGGCCCGTGTGAGGTGCGTATGGGCCCCGGAGCTGGTCTCAAGATGGCGTGGCTGAGGGGCGGACCCTGAAGGAGGTGATGATGCGGATGGGGGGCGGAGGATGCTGCGCGAAGAGCGAGCGGATTGGAGGAGGCCGCCGCTGCCATTGCCGCAGCAACGGCCAGAGGACTCGGCAGGAGGCCGGCGCCTAATGCTTTGGTGAGATCCTGTATGAAGAGAAAAATATTATGACCCAACGATATCATATTGTAATCTGACATACAATTAAATGTGCATGCAAGCACATTTAAATTAGGATTGGTTACCACTTACCGCAAGGTCAGCTCCCCTGTGCTTCTTGTGTCGGCTCAGGAGGGGGTTTGGCTTTCCTGCCACTCCGTCCCGGTGCCTTCGACTTGATATGTGCTGCAAACATATCAAACATACCAATTTTGAAACAAATTTAGCTCGATAACAATATATACAGCATGTAAACAGCATGACAAGCATTTAAAAGAAAAAACAATTACGAACACCATGACCCTCGCTCACCTGTTTGAGCTGCAGTTCTGAGTTGACCCGCACGTTGCAGATCTCACAGTGGAAGGTGCGTTCCTGAGTATTGGGGTCTGTGGCCCCGCCTTCCTGCTCCCCGCTGGGCTTCGGACCCAAACGAGGGTATGCCTTAATGGGGCCCAGTCCGCTGCGGGCTTCCAGAATGGTTTTGTGTTTAGTGCCTGAGGAGTGAGGAGAAATACAAGTGGGGTTTTGAAAATTGAGTGTTGTTATAAATAAAATATATTGTATATATGTACATACATGCATACAAATTAGGGAGTTATATATTACTGTTTTTGAAGTCTCTTATGCTCAACAAAGCTGCAATTATTTGATTGAGTATTTTTTTTCAGTAATATTTTTAAAATATTATTACAATTTGAAATAACTTTTTTCCTTTAATATATTTTGAAATGTCATTTATTTCTGTGATGTCAAAGCTGTATTTTTAGCAGACATTACTCCAGTCCTCAGCATCACACGATCCTTCAGAAATCATTATATTACTGATTTGGTGCTTAAGAAACATTTCTTATTAGCAATGTTGAAAACGGTTGTGCTGCTTTATATATATTTTTCTAAATTGTATTTTTCCCCCAGGTTTCTCTGATATATAGAAAGTTCTAAAGAACAGCATTTGTTTGAAACTGAAATCTTTTCTGACATTAAATAAATGTAAAAATTAAAATAAATAATATAATATAATGTAATAAAAAGAATATATGATAAATAATAAAAATAGCAACAAAAATAATAATAATAAAATAATAATATTATATTATGATAATAATAATAAATACATAACATTTAATTTAATATGAACTACAGGCAGTATTGCAATATCTGGTCATAACCACTCGAGGGCTCTTGAATCTTCCGCTTTGAATTACCATTAAAGTCCTTGTGAACTGGAAGTTGCTGCCGACTTTATTTCAGTGCAGTGACATATTTCCAGCTGAAACGGAATATTGAATAGAGGGCATGGTTTTATTTTTGCGCTCCTCCTCTCTGTCTCTCACTTATAGCAATCTAACGGTTAGAGGGGTGTGTTTAAGGATATTCTGCCCAAGCCATCAAACTGACGTCATCAGAAAAGGAATGCCATTCCAGAGCGGAAGTAAATGTTCAGATTTTGATTAAATATTACGAAGACAAACAATTTTTTTCAGTGGATTAACTTGCACGGACTAATTGTTCACATCAAGACTAGCAATGTGCGCTAGTAAAGTAAATAAAGTCAATTTTGATTTCATGCGGACTTTAAATGCAACTGCTCATGCTAGGGATGATTCTTATTTCTGTCCACATGTCTAATAGGCAGTCACACCATTCTTTTGTTGGAATGCTTTGCACTTGGAAATCATATCCTTTTTGAATTTCATTCAGGTTACATTATTGTACAGTACTGTTCATAAATCAAGAAGTATACTGCCTGGCTTTTAATTTCAAAACTGTGTTACAAAACTGAATTCCTCAAGTCTTAGTGATTCGTTCAGTTTGGCTCTCCTCGTTACAAAGAAGCTCATCAATTCTCCATTTCCTGTGTTTGGAGCCGTGCAACACATGGTTCTCCTTAAATGTTTCGCGTCATGTGCCTGCCCTCACAATGTCAATGATATGGACAAAAAACACGTGACGTCCACATGCTTGGGTTCCTAAGAACTAATGTCTTTGTTTTGTTCTTAACCAAGAAAACATTGGGAATGTTGAAATGTTCTCTTGCCAAACCAAAAGCAGGCTTAATTTTCCCCCTCTTGACCAAAAGTTCACCTTAAGTTTGGGTTTAAAGAGACAAGGCAAAAAAAACTCTCTTCAAACTGCTCTTCAAAAATGCACTCTTGCAATATTCAGACTTAAAATTTGTTCCAGGCAATGAGCGTTGCTAGTTTCACAGTGTAACAGTGATTTGTAAATGCCATCTGAGAACTAAACAGATAAAATAGGAATTGACAGCTGTGTCTGAACATACAGCTGCAGAAATATAGTACGCTAAAACTCTCCCTTCCCCTCCCGACTTATATCTGTGGTTGTCTGCACAACATATGATTTGATTTTTTTGGCTGTGGTTTAGAGAATTAATTTAGGGAATGGACTGTATTGATTCCAGATAGCTTTCTGAAACCCAGACTGATTAAAATTTGCCATTCCATTGGCAACAACGCCCTGATATCACTCATAACTTGTAATGTTTACTTTAAAACATGGTCTTGTTCCAAGAGGAACGACTTCCATGTAGCTTCCATGTATCAAAGTGTGAATATGCGCCGTTTAATTTTCAGACCACATAAACAGTTGTCAAATACTTTATGTAAAGGCATTAATTTCTTTTGGCCCGGGGAAAAACAGACCATTTAATCAACAAGCTCAACATGAGAAATTCCTAAACAGACGGTATAAACACTGAAACTATGACTGCAGTTTTCCCTGATAAATAAAAGAGGAGATCAATAATAAATAGAGTTGTGTGTGCTTTTGCAGCAAAGTCTTCTCTACATTCACCTTCATCTCATCAAACAGGGCTGTTTGTGTTCACACAAACTGAATAATAGAGCAGAATGAGATATGCTCAGGCATTCGATATACCACGAGAAATCAAACACTGCCTAAAATACTACAAGCTGCACTGCAGTACAAAAGCTGATCTACTTCATTCATTTTTTGTGCACACCTTTGGGGCAAACCGAGAGGACAAGCGGCGCTGTAAAGTTGTGTATAAAACATGAGAGAGAGAAAGCTTCTAAAGACGCCCGTTTTAGAAGTTTAAAGGGGTTTTTCGGTGATGGACGTAATTGCTAGTGTTCCTCTAGTGAGCTGCCTTGAGCTACGCAAAGCATATTTCTGCTGTTCACAGAACAAGATCAATCTTGCAGACTGTTCTTAAAATAATTATGTCTTCTGAAGTCATTTGAGCATGTATTGAGAAAGACAACCAGAAGGTTCGAATTTAACATTTGCAAGTGCAAAATTAAAAGTAAAATCTAAATAAGGATTATAAAAATCCTGTTAAGTACATTATTTCCCAGTTTGTCAGCAACTTTATTAGGAACAGAAATATGGTTTTATTCCAGCGGAATGATAGTCTGACTCTATGCAATCAATCAATCAATCAATAAAAAGAAAGAAAAAATCTGCCAACAGAAATGTATCTAGTATGCATAATTTATGAAAAAAATGAATGTAATATTCTATATGGAACATTTATTGCATTTAGCACAACATGGCAAACAATAATATGTCTTCACGTTTTGTGATAGGAAGCTTTATGGAGATATTTTATATATTATGAATATATATATTATATAATTATATTATATATTATGAATATTTTTACAGATATTTTAGTAAATAACAGTTAATTAGTAGATAACAGTCAGATAAAAGTGCCATTGCTGATACACACACACACACACACACATATAAATAAATATATATATATATATATACATACACACACACAGGTATAAGGCAATTTAATAATAATATATATATATATATATATATATTTTTTTTTTTATGGTTGGTTGGTTGGTTAATTTCCTTGCCACTGGCAAAAATATTGTCGCCTAAAAGTAGAATTAACAGAGCAGAGAAACACTATATAACCTCTGCATTTGCTTTTTCTGTTTGCAACAACATTGCGCATTTTAAAACCATAGCAGTACAAAGTCACATGTACAGACTAGTGAGTCCCTCAAACAAGAAAATGCATGGAGCATTTGTTATTATGTATAATCTATCCACCTCTAAGCGCTCATTGGAGACTCTTTTTTCCAAATGACGGATGTTTTGTGTAATCAGTCAGCACAGTAAGTTATTCAGTTCAGATGAGCTGTCGCTAAATGAATGTTCACCTTTATTGTGGGCCTCCAACTGGGAGAGTGAATTGACGGCCACTTTGCACAGTGAGCAGTAAAGCAGCTTCTTGGCTTTGTCCTCTTCGGTCTCAGGGTTGCTTGGGGTGACTGATGGCGCCCCAGGGGCCCCGGTGCCAGCCTGCTCTGGGTTAGAAGAGCCACAGCCGGGAGATGAGGAGGTGGCTGGAGGTAGTTGAGGGGTAGTGGGGGTGGGCAGAAGAGGACAGGTGGAAGGACCGGGGGATTCTGGGGTAGGGGGAGCAGAAATGGCCGCGGACCCTGGGGCCACCGCGGGTCCATTTAACTGTGGCACTGGCCACGTCTCATCTGCAAGGCAAAGCAAACAACAAAATGACATTTAAATGGAGTATTTATGGAAGTTAATGGCCTCTGCTGTTTCATTTTTTTAAATAGCAAAACTGCAGCGCAGGAATTCAAGAGCTTTCATGCCACAGAAATGTGTTTTCCTGTAAACCTCAAACCAGGCGTACCTCAAATACCTCGTCTTAAAGTGAGCAACCCCAGCTTTTATAGACCACATAAAAACAAGTTTGCAAAAAGACTAACTTCATAAAATAAAATTATATACATATGTTTGTATTTTTATGAGCCTTCACATATTGTTTAGTTTAATATGTCAAGTAAAATGGGAGATGCTTAGCAATATATAAACATACATTTCAGAGCATCCAGGACTCAAAATAGCAGTCTTTGCTTCTAACTTCTGTTGACTTAAGCACTATTCGCACGGGGTTAGTATTATCTGGTAGGTCATTTGCGGGGGAATTTTTACTTTACAAATTAAAGACATGGCCGATTCGCACGGGATTAAAATAACAGACAACCTCCGCAATTATTACAAATGACTGGAGGTCACCAGGTAATACTAATCCCGTGCGAATAGAGACTAAACAAAACCTGTGATAACTGCCTCAAGTGATAACTGCCTCAAGAAAAGGTAAAGGAAAGTTTTTGAACTAATTCTAACCAAGGCTTCATTTATTTGATCAAAATACAGTGAAAACAGTAATACAACTTGAAGCATTTTCAGCAGCCATTACTCCAGTCTTCAGTGTCACATGATCCTTCAGAAATCATTCGAATATGCTGATTTGCTGCTCAAGAAACATTTCTTAATATTATCAATGTTGAAAACAGTCAGGCTGCTTAACTGTTTTTTTAGGATTCTTTGATGAATAGAAAGTTCAACAGCATTTATTTGAAATAGAAATCTTTTGTAACATTATAAAACATCTTAACTGTCTCTTGCGACCAATTTAATGCAGCCTTGCTGAATAAAAGTATTAAATAAAAACTCAAATCAAACCCATGACCCGGGCATTGCTAGAACCAATTACTTTACAGAGAAAAACATGTTTTGTCATTCACCCTACTTTGGGTTCATACTAAAAAACCCTCAAATTGGAGCAGGGTGTTACACAGTTCCGGCTGTCACCTTCAGTTTAAAAAATGGGTTATCAACTAAAAAACAAACATCCAACCTACAGATTATGGCTTTAGAAAGACTAGGAAAAAGTATCTCTTGGGGGGGAAAAGTAAGCAGTGACTTCAACACTCAATTTCCTTACAAAGATGATGTGTGTTTTTGTCATTTTACAAACATTTAACCACAACGTCTTACATAAACTCTTAGTCATTCCCTCCCCTCCCCTGAAGAAACACAGTGTTCAGATTTTATTCACCATGGCATTTGAAGTTCAACAGCCTCTGCTGTGGTGGCAAATCCTGAATGGCAGGTGGATAAGAGCTGGTTAGAAGCAACTAGATCCCTCGTTTTACAGGAAACAGTCCTCTCTCTCTGTACATTGGAAGTTTCCAGGCAGATTTCTCAGTGTCTCTCTGTTTGTGGAGCAGATGAGAGTGTGCTCTATATTTCTTTTGGGCTCGATCTCCTGTCAGAGCCTCATAAAGATCATCTGGATCAAAGCACGGGGCGATGACATACTGCTCTTTTGGAAGATACAGGATGTTACAGAAAACCCCTTCAAAAAAAACACCAAATATAGACCAATGCTTCGGCCAATAGCTATTATAGCATCAGAATGGACGGACCAAACTATATGGCTTGTACTTGGTGCAGGTTTGGTTTTGAATAGCTTGAACTTTTAACTCTGATCTAATATTCCCAGGGCTCTTTTCCACAACACACCTCATTCCCTTTCAGGCCCCCACCCTCCAACAAACACACACACTCACACACTATGCGTGTGTAGTGAAAAAATGTGGGTTTGGCCATGTGCATGTGGTTTGTGTTAGCAGATCGTGGTTTGGGGGTGGAGGAGAGTGTGTAATGGGGGATTTCAGAATCCTCCATCCTCTGGATGGTTGCCATCCACCACCATCATTGACATGCCCTCCATGTTCGCTGCAAAGTGTGCCCGTCTGCCCTCCATTTATTCTTGCTCTGCATATTTGAAAGTGCGGTTACACAACATGTAATCTCAGAAGACTCATATTTAATTCTTAAATTAACACACGCCTTCCTTCAACTGCTGAAGGAGTCAGCTGCTGTAAACACTAGCTAGTAATGATGTAAATATTTTTAAGAAGGTTCAGAGGTCCAAAAGAACCCCCAAATATTATGACTCTAATATTACTTTAAAAGTGCAACTGTTGCAAACCAACAGTGGGCAGGGAATTATGGACATCACTTGGTATCTTTCTAATATGCTGATTTGCTGCTCAAAAAACATTTCTTATTATTATCAATGTTGAAGACAGTTTGTGCTGCTTAATATTTCTGTGGAACTTTTTTCTTTGATGATTACAACAGCATTTACTTGAAATAGAAATCTTTTGTAACATTATAAATATTTTTATAAATTGAATGCATCCATGCTAAATAACTTCAGAACTCATACATGGTTTGTGTGTGTGTGTGTGTGTATATATATATATATATATATATATATATATATATTCATTAATAAATCCATTAATATAAAATATACACTCTTTTAAAATATGTTCAAATGAATTTAGGCCCTATTTGATAAAGTAATATATTAGTGCTGTCAATCGATTAAAAAAAGTAACCAAATTGCACATTTTTTTTCTGAAATTAATTGCGATTAATTTAATTAATGTAGAAACAACATACAGTATATTTTTTACATTTATTTAATGGCATCTTTTTTTAATGACTGAAGGTGAGTATTACTGATACCAATACTACTGATGTCTCTGGGAAATTGTTTTTTTTCCCCCTAATAGCCTATTTAACCATTAACTGTAGCCATTCAACATTACAGTATAATTGAGAGCTATCAATTTGAACATTTATTAGACTTTAAAAAATAACAACTTCTAATTTTAGTAAACTTAAAATAATCTTCACATAAGCCCATTAGAATAAATGTCATATTTTCCTGTGCCATTCAGCAAGTAGGAAATATACAGAAACTGAATAAATTTATCAAACAATAAATTCTAAATTAAATATAGATGAATGCTTAAAGCTACAAAAGTTATTGATTTCCTCTTTTTTTCTTTTGTTCTTTGATGAACAGACATCACAGCAGCTGGGTTATTAGGTTATTTGGCTGCTATTACTTTAAGAGCTGCTGCTGCTGAACGTGATGCAATCTGACACGCATGCTCGTAGTTTCATTTATACTATAATATGAAATGATACAGGCTACTGTGCGCGCCAATGTATTTGTGCATGCAATTGAAGAGCACGCACTACGAGCACAGTATAATGGCTGACAGGACAGGAAAATAAATTTTTACTGACATATGGCCTGACAACATCTCATCTGACCGCAGTTCACTGTTGTTCTGCTGAAGCTGCCTCATCACCTGTACCGTTTCAGTGCTCGTTGACTAACGCCTGGTGCTGAGGCGAAGTGGAGTGCGCGTCTGAAAAGTCTCCTGTTTGATGTGTTCGTAAAGACATTCTGCATCTAAATAAATGCAATTCTTGTGAAGAAAAAAAGAGACAGAAGCAGCAGTTCTGAGTGGGGTGGCCAATCTTAGCTCCGCCTCTGCATTTAAATATTTTTAACGCTGTTAAACTGCAAAAATGAATCGCCTGCCTTAACACCTTAATTTTGACAGCACTAATATCAAAAATATACTCTTAAAATATGTACAAACTCATTTAGGGAACAATTAAACATTGAATTCATTGAATAAAATAATTATATTTTAAACCATCTGCTATTAGATATTACTTTTTTTAGTTTTAATGATTTAACTTTAAATATGTGATCTTCTGTGTTCTAATCCACCATAATATAAGATTTGTAATATTTATATGAATATATATGAGCAGCAGGAACAGGTTTTTTCTGAAATAACTGTAACTGATACAATGGGTGCAAAAAGCAAATGGGAGGTGAAGAGCACAAAATATAACAAATTATTACAAATTCTAGTGGGCTGTCACTTAATTATAACACACAACAGGATGTATACTCGTGGTTGGGACTAAATCGGCCATGACAGAAAGCGTAAATGATGCCTGTGCATTCAGTAGAATTATGATAGCTTAGTTACAGACTCCACATACAGAACCTGAACCCACGAGGACAATCTCTCAGTTTCCAGACAGTAAACTAAACCTGCTATTAATGCTGCTCTGGTTACACAGCCACTGACAGCTGTAGCGGAGAAGAAGGTGTGTGACGTGGTGAAGCAGGGGTCTGGTTGTGACCTATGCAGGTGGATCAGATGTTCTAGGGATCAGGCAGAAGAGAGGCTGGCCTTTACCCCACTTCTACCCTGCCCATCATCAAAGATTAATGAGCCCTGAAACAAGATGCCCCAATGAGCTTTGGGACTTATTAATTATGGAGTCGGGTGCATTCATTTACCTTGCTCAGATCGCTGTTTCCCAGATGCATCTTCCATCCATTACAGCAGACCTGTTTACCAAACGATCCTCGTCGTCTTTTATAGAGTCTGCATGTTAGAGTGGTGATTCTGCCACTGTAGCTCAATAGAACAGAGCTGTCGGAGATGGAGAAAGATCTAGCTGGAAATGTAATGGCACTTCAAGCTTATGCTGTGAAATATGGAGGCCCAGACGAGTGTCGTGCAGCCTTCTGTCTCTATACAATCTCCAGATGTGTAGAAGACTGCTGGAGATGTATAGCTTCATTAAACAGAGTGACTGTGCAGAAGTGGATCTTGGGGACAAACAGAGTGCTAAAACTGTTCAATGCCAAACCTCCTGCGCATCCTGCCAAGTCTCCATGTTATTATGGGCCCTGTTAGCCGCATTCAAACCTTACAACAAATACTCACTGGGATAAAAGTGTTCCTACAACAGGAAACGTAAAAAAAGAAAGAAAAAAGTTAAATTTAAAGAATTAGATGAACCACGAATTAAATTCTTTGTAAAAGAGCTAAGATTGCATCTGAGCATAAACTACGTACATTGGTTGGGAATTTATTTTTTAGCTTGAATTTCAGCTTAAAGGGAAGTTCACCTAAACAATTCTGTCATAAAATACACCACGTCTGTATTTATTTGATCAGAAATACAGAAATATTATTGCAATTTAAAAGAAAGTTTTTCTATTTTAATATGTTAAAATGTAATTTATTCCTGTGATGGCAAAGCTTTCAGCAGCCATTACTGCAATCCGTGTCAGTTTTTTTTTTTTCAGGACTCTTTAATGTACAGTATAGAAAGTTCAAAAGAACATTTCAAATAGAATATTTTGTAACATTATAAAGGCTTTACTGTAACTGTAACAAATGCATCCTGGGTGAATAAAAGTTTCAATTTCTTAAAAAAATGTAAACTTTTATTTTTAAGTTTCAGTTGCTTTCTGCATGTTTCCTTGAACCAGTGACCATCTTCTGAACCAGTGATAATGGTTCAGAAGATGGTCACTGGTTCAAGGAAACATGCAGAAAGCAACTGAAACTCTATAGCCACTGTAAAGGTGACTCCACAGGACCGAGTATTGTCTTTCTACCTCTGAGAAAATGCTGGATCTAGTGATGCGTGAAACAAAATCATCAATAAATTACATCTCCGGCAGTTGAGGTCCAACACAGCCTAGTGTTTCTCATGAAGCGTGGGAATTCTCCTCTTGAGCTTTCACATAAAAATACACACACACAGAGCAGCCAGCAAGATGCGTAGACAAGTGAGATAAAGTGATTAGGCCCAAGCACTGAGCCCTGATGCATCCCCAATATCTAGTCACGTGCTTCAAAGTTAATCTCTGACTGCAGTGGAAGTAGAAAAAAAAGATGAAGAGAAACACACCCAGTGAGCTCTAAACTTTTACAAAATGACTACACTGTACAATCTCACCCAGACACACACACACACACACACACTTCTACACACGCTGGGATTGCAATGTCCAGATGGAACTGCAGCTGTCAGGACTCTAGGGGTTGGCAGCTCAATGAAGGCTCTGTTGTGAAACTAGTATTATGGGAAGGCATCAAAACAAAGCAATTGTCGGGATATACAAACAAGCGAGCCACCGGCCCGCTAGGGGTCGGGGTCACGGGAGTAAGCTTTGGATGGAAAACGGCATTCTTTCATATGTATCTGGTTTCACATTTAGATCATGGCCAGTTTGTTTTGGCTCCCTCCCTCTGGAATACTTTCTAGGCCTAAGGACTATAGACAGTTTTCTCTGGACAGGCAAATCCCTCAGTGAGAGACATGGCTATACTGTCCTCCTCCATCCTCAGTGAAAGAGATGATAAGCAGGACAAGGGGATGTGGAAAATAAGGCAATCATTCTGTATATGATACTGTATGTTATTTTTGTGAAACTTAAAAAATGACATTTTTTGGAATTGAAAATATTTAAATGTCTTAAAATGTCAAGTTACAATGACTAAATATCTGCCATTATTTTTACAATTCTATTTTTAAAAACTGCTCTTTTAAACGTTCAATTTATCAGAATCCTGAAAAAAATGTATCATGGTTTCCACAAAAATATTAAGCAGCACAGTTTTCAACATTAATAATAATAATAAGAAATGTTTCAGCATATTAGAATGATTTCTGAAGGATCATGTGACACTGAAGACTGGAGTAATAGCTGCTGAAAATACAGCTTTGCCATCACAGGAAAAAAATTACAATATATTGCAATTGAAAATAGTAATTTTCCATTTTAATAATATTTCTGTTTTTACTGTATTTTTTTTATTAAATACATGGAGTCTTGATGAGCATAAGAGACTTTCAAACATCTTACTGACCCCAAACTTTTGAATGGTAGTGTATTTGGATTAAAAAAAACTATTAATGATTTCAATATTATGTACTTCATTTTGTATTTTCAGATTGAGAATTGTACAATGAGTTACAAAGTGTTTTGTACAAAGAGTGTAAAGTGTAAAAAGAGTATTGTACAAAATGTTAGTTGTCTTAAATTACCACAGACTCACATGAATATTCATCACACACTTATGAGACAAACAAGGCTCATAAAATATCTTAAAATGCCACTCACAGACCATAAAACTGTGACTAGGGTAACAATCAACTAACAGATCATTTTAAATAGAGAAACAAACACATCCTGATGTCATAAGACAATAAGTTAGTAAACATTACAACAAAATCAACAACAGTTTAAATTATACTGGTATGCATCTAGATATCCAGATGTGTGTGTGTGTGTGTGTGTGTAAGTCACACACAGACTTACAGGGAACGTTAAATAAGAGCTTGCAATAGGCATCGAATCCATGGTCCTTCTGAGGCCTTTGATATGGATTTCTTTTGGCGTTCACGAGTGTAGTTTAAAAACTGAAATTCAAACACTTGTTTTAAAGCTTCTCATAAAACATCTACCGGTTGTGTATTTTTTTTATACCTCATTTCTGACAGTTTGATCCAGATTGAGGCTGGCAATAACTGGCGCATGAAAAGAGCAGGGAGCACAGACGTGAAGAGAACGGGAAAAGAAGAGCGGCAAATAACAAGCACAAGAGGGAGTCACCCACCCTCTGGCAGTTTATAAACTCTGTGCCCCCATTTCATCTCACCATCATTATGATCTGCCAATGTTTAATCACTTCTCATTAAAGCAAGATCAACTGTGATGTTTCCCTTCTGCCCTCTTAGCTAATCCTCAGACCTCTGAACTTTTTTATAGCCACGTTCTTTGTCTCACCAACTCTCACTCACTGCTCATCCTCTGCTCCAGCTCAGCCCTCCTAATCCCAAAGTTTATTCTGATACAGAGAAAAATGGGCTTCTAATACCTAATAGTCCTGCACACAGCTCCATAAACACATCAGCTAGGCCTTCCTAATAAAGCGGTGACGGTCAAAGTCACGCCACTCTAGTAAAATTAGACTCTAAATGAGGTGGTCCATGTTTGAGACCTTCATCCAAAATTCCTCAAGATGTTTCAACAAGACAAACAAGGAATGCACCATAGATTGGCTATTTTAAATCTTGGCCTGGGACTGAGGAATCTTGTTTTTGTCTCTTTCTGTTATTGTACACACAGTGCTGTAATTGCCCTGTGACAGATCCCAGACCTTCAGTGTTGGGAATGTTCAGTTGGCTGCTTCTTAAAGAGTGAGGTCGGACCACACACTTGGAGAAGATTGAATATTTGTGGCGTCTTTATGTCTCATAGGGTGAGTTAAGTGTCCTGAGAGTTTTGAAGCAGAATAGACCCCCTTGTATTATGATTGAAAGCTTCATATTCTTCAGTTTAATATCTTTTCTGGGGAAACACATTTTCTTCCCAAGTGTTCTGTGTGAGTGAGCAGAGACAACCAGATGTGCATGTTTTACAATCACATTATTCTCAAGCTCTTACCTGTTTTGCTGGGGTCAGTATCTGAGATTGCCGGTAAGGGTCCCGTTGGTGAGGGGGATGAGACAGGCCCGGGAGGAGGTTTGTCACTCTCTTGTGGGCGGCTCTTGGAGGTCTCAATGCCTTTGACTCTCCTAGCATGACGGTTCCCCTTGTAATGGGCTTCTGCCTGACTCTGAAACAAACACAGACAGTGCTGCTTAAACATTCTATAAATGCAACTTTCAAAGAGGCTCCACACAAACAAAACAGGTAGAGTTACAAAGTTTTTAAAGCTCAGGACACAGGCCATATTTGACATCTGGTACTGGATGGAGGCATAAAATGGGCTTATTCCTACATGCTTGTCCCTGGACACTGATGCCACATGGAATCCATTTCCTGTGACTGTGACACTGTTTATGTGTCTGCTTTTAGATGTGTCTAATAAAGTAAAGCCCCCAAAACAACAGACGAATAAACTTCAAATAAAATAAAATGTTATTTATTTTGTATATAAAACAGTTTAGATAATATAGATGAGGTCATTTCAGCACTGTAGTTCAAATTGATCATGAAACCATTCTATATAAAATATAATAATTAAATAATAAAATTTGCAATAATTATTATTATTTACAATATTTTTATATTTTAATACAAGTTTATTGTCATTATACATAATAATAATAAATGTATAATTTTATGTTGTTATTATTATTAAAAAAAAAATTACATATACCATATAACCATTATTCATGACAAACAATGTGTATTCTGGCTATATATCATTTAAAAAAGATAATAATAAAGAAAATAATAATAATATAAAATAATAAGTATTATTTAACACTTATTTATAATTTTGTAAGTTATTTTAATATTACTTTTTAAAAACATTTTAAAAATGTATTTAATTTTTAAATAAATGTTTGATTTATTTAAATATTTATTTAAATAAAAAAGTTATTTAAATTTTAAAACGTTCAAATTTCTTGTAATTTTTAAAAATGTCTTAAACAGACCTTGTACACAGATGTTATAAATGAAATAAAATAGTATTTATATAAGTATTTATACCATTACACATGACAAATAATATGTATTCTGATTTAATATAATTTAATAATGATAATAGTAAGGAGAAGAATATAAAATAGTAATAATCATTTATATTGACTTACATCAATTATATCATCAGTTTAATTGGTTATAATTTTAAGCTACTATGTTATTTCAATATTATTTTAATACACATTATTATTATTATTATTATTATACTTTAATTATATAACTATAATGCTAATAATAATAATGTATAATTAAAATGACAAAATTAGTTATATCATTAGATATGACAGTGAATATGAGGTGTGTTTCTATGATTTTACAATTAACATTGTGTTTGAATAAGTCAAGATGAAGAGACGCAACTGAAAATGTGACCATTGTTAAGCGAAAGGATATATTTAGCAGTCTCAGCGGTCAGTGCATAAACAGCACTAAACCAAAGGAAACACGAAACACTTGACTATTGTGAAAGCTCTAATCTGCATAAACAATTCCACATCTCTGATGTGGCACAATCTGTCCACTCATCGATCACGCTGACTTGACCTCTAGCAGGAACACATTAAGAGATATTTCCAGAGACGTTGACACAGGAGCTGTCGCCTGTAGTCTGCATCCTCGTTACAGGGGAGCGGAGCTGCCACGCGGCAAAACACGTACAGTGGGTACGGAAAGTATTCAGACCCCCTTAAATTTTTTTAGGACCATGTGATATTTCAGTTTTTCTTTTTTAATAAATCTGCAAAAATGTCAACAATTCTGTGTTTTTCTGTCAGTATGGGGTGCTGTGTGTACATTAATGAGGAAAAAAAATTAACTTAAATGATTTTAGCAAATGGCTGCAATATAACAAAGAGTGAAAAATTGAAGGGGGTCTGAATACTTTCCGTACCCACTGTATCTGACATGCCTCCCAGCAGCACGCTTCAAACAGATCACCTAGCAGCGGCCTCTCAAAACAACGATGACTTCAGAATGCATCCCATCAAGACTAGCATGATGATTATTAAGTGGCAGGATTATGTGTTGTGTGAAACCGAGAATGAGTTGACAACAGTTGCTGCAGACACTGGGAGCAGGACCAAGAGACTCATACCAGTGTCATCCAGGGCTCAGATGCTCACAACATTGGAAGAGGCGTGGAACCCCCGCAGAGACTCATGGGAACAGAAGAGATTAAGACAGCTAGGATAGGCCTTTAGAGACAGTTAGGGTACACTTGCAGTGAGGGAATGGCTGGCATTAGGTTGGCTTTTCCTGTCTGTTGTGGCAGGTTGTGGGCTGTAATTGGTGATGACAGAGCCTTATATAGCTGGTGGTCTGTAATCGAAGCCTTCAGGGGTTTGAAGGAGCTGCCTGTCTAAAGCACATAGGAAACTGAGGAGGATGTGGGAAAGAGGCACTAAAAGAGCACAGATCTCTGGGATTAAGGAGGAAAGAGGAGAAGATAGCCATGTGGCTCTGGCAGGAACTAGCAGAAAGCTCAGTGGATATGGGGCTAAAGCACAGGTGCAGACAGAGATCACACAGACATAAAATGAATGTAAAACAACCTATATGAGTTAAGGAATGTAAAAATTATCAGACTTGCAATAGAGTGAAGAAAATAAATGCAGAAAAAATCCACTTCCACATCCAAGAACAAATGAGAAACACAGTTCATGCCATTGCCATGTGCAAGGAACAGACTCGGTCTAGGGCTGTAATCACAACCATGAGTTAAAGAGATGTCAATACTGGAGATTCCAAATATCTATTCTAACAGTCTGTGACTTGGAATAAGAATCGTAAAGAATTTAACTCTTTCGGTTCTGGTTCCAATTCCTCTTAAAGATTCCAGTTCCACTAATGATTCTTTTAGTACTGTACTTATAAGAACTAAATATGTTTTTTTTTATTTTTGGCGTTTTTACCTTTATTATGACAGGACAGTAATGAGACAGGAAGTGAAGTGGGGGAGAGAGAGGGGGGGCGGGATCGTGAAAGGTTAGCGAGCCGCAACTCGAATTCGGGACACCCGAAGCGCAACGGTGCTATATGTCGGCACGCTGCCCACAAGGCTTTTGGCACCGACAGAACTAAATATATGTTTTAAAAAATCATTGCATAGATAAATAATTTTTTTTAATTCTTGAAAAATGCATTTACACAGGTGTTATAAATGCAATCAAATAATTAGCTTTACCTGTACTGTATGTTACACAAAAATACAAAACAAATAATACATGTGGTAATATAAAAAAAAAGACTAACAAATAAAAAAAACACTACTAACAAAACTCATCTTGTGCATCTTTAGAAATTATTTCTCACAGTTAGTTGCAAGCTGTATTTGTTTGATTGACTAAAAAGAAACTTCTCATTAAAATAATTTGTCCGGGAATCAGTCTATACGCACATATTTTTTTCAATTAATAAAAAAAACAACAAAAAAACAACCTTCTTAGGAATCCTTTTAGGAATCGGACACTAGGCTGACTGTGCTGGATGTTCTTGATTCACTAAAAATAACTGATTCATTAGAGTCATTTGTTCATGAGTCAGATACAGTGGTTGCGCTGCAAGTTTTTGATTTACTTTGAAGAACCGGCTCATACTAGTGTTTTGTTTGGGAATCAGAATATATTGGTTGCACTGACTGTTTTTGATTCCCTAAAAAGAATGGGCTCATAATAATCATTATTTAAGGAGTCTCACTGGTTGCACAGCATATTTTTGATTGAATACAAAGAAAAGCAATCAGACAACATGGTTCAAGCTGTCTACTTCATGCTGTAAATTCAGTAATGCTGTTGTGTCACCGCTGAATAGCAGTACAGTTCTCTGTCAGAGTATTTTAGTACAGTGGTGCTTCAACACTGGTGGAAGAATTCATGTTTGAGAACCCTTCATGGAATTGAGTGTTGTTTGTTTCCAGTAAAAAAAAGTTTGTGACAGCCTGTCTGATAAAATGACACTATCTTGTAGCCAAGCTCTTTTGGCCAGTTCTTAACTCTAATTCAATAAGATAAGCAGACCAGTTTTAGCAATACAAACCCAATTTTCACGTTTGAACTCTCTGAACCCACATACAGAATCCGTTCATTGAAATTCTCAGTGAATGCTTTCTTAATGAATCGACTTACAAGAGAGGGCATACATTATGTGTGAAGAATACCTCAGCCATTAGATATGAATACAAATCAAGAACCAAGCCAAATCCATGATGTGCCAATGAGAATGATGTGCTCGTTTGAATGCAGCGCTATCTATAGAATAAGGAAATGAGGAAAGTTCTCGTCCAGATGGCACGGGGTTGACAGATGAGTTGGTTTTGAGAGCACAAAAAAAACTTTAGGCACAACGATAAATACAAATCAAGAACCAAGCCAAATCCATGATGTGCCAATGAGAATGATGTGCTCGTTTGAATGCAGCGCTATCTATAGAATAAGGAAATTAGGAAAGTTCGCGTCCAGATGGCACGGGGTTGACAGATGAGTTGGTTTTGAGAGCACAAAAAAAACTTTAGGCACAACGATGGAAAAACAGGGAGCACAAAGAACTTTTCAGAGGACAAATTAGGGCACAGATTGTCTCTGTCTCATCGAACCACATGTGAACAGTATGTAATGCAACATAAGCCAACAAAAATACAATTACAACAACAAAATGGGAAAGGACTGCAAAATGAGGATTGACAGCTGTGGCTATTCCCGAAGCTCAACATGCACATGGAAGGTTAATTTGCCCTAGTGATGGAAAACCAGTCAGCGAATGACGGAAATTGTGCGACAGCGGTGGGCCACTGCAGCTCTGGCGGAGGGACGCGCAGTCAACCCTGTCCTACAGCAACAGTGACACAATATGGTGACATCACTTCTGCAGCGCGGCAAGGTTATACCTCCATCTTGCGCTAGAGTGAAAGGGACAGAGGGACACTGGCAGCACAGCATAACACAACTCTGAGCCCCTAGTTTGATGAATGCATCAGATAACACACGCTGGCAGCCAATAGTCTGCTTTTTCCACTACAAATGTCCTCCGTTATCGGCACTGGGGGTTAGGAATCTATGAATCCATAATGGAGCGTGAAATGATGATGGGAAGGAGGCAAGGGAATAGATATTTTCAAGGAACAAAAGCATTGCTTTATTCAGCATATAGTAGAGGAACAAAATGTAGACTCATTGCTCTGTGTAACCATTTAATGAAAGATGGCATTGTATAATTTAATCTCTTAACGTAGCTGAATCGTTTCCAGTGCAACAATGCATGAAAGACGCAGCACAATATCTAATACAAGATCAGAACTCGCAATTCTTTGATGTCTTTTCTTTTGATCTCTCTGTCTTTTGCTCACTGCTGATTGGACGACGTGAACATTTGATGCCTGACAACTTTAAAAATAAACAATAAAGTTAAAATTGTTAGGACATTGATAAAAGAATGTGTGAGTTTGTATGTGGGATGATGAGTGTGTGTATGTGGCACTTTCCACAGATACAGTACATTAAAAAAAACAATCAAAAAACTACATTGTTTCAATGTTGTGAGAACCAGGGAGTTTTACTGACAGGCAATCTGACCAATCATAATGCTGAATCTGCCATTTTTGTCCGACAAACGAGAGGAGATTAACGTCGGTGGACTTGAACATAAAAAAAGGTGTGCATCGATGTCTTTCTGCGGCTGAAACAAGATACCTTCTCATGTTCATTCATGTTTATTTCATGCTATAATTAGTAAAGAGGAAGAGGCGATCGGTTCATGTGCTGCTTGAACTGAGCTGCTAATCTGTCACGACACATTAAAGAGCCACAACACAGTATTTATCGTTTCAATTTCTTAAATGACAAAATTTTAAAGCTGTGACTTTGTTTCATACCTAAAGTAACCTGCTCTGTTTTGTCCTTCGGCACGTTGTCATTGTCCTTTTTGCTCCATGATGTATTTTTCACTGCGTGAGAACATGAGCATCATGGCTTGTCGGACATAGCAACAGTAACAAAGGGGGTGGGTCTTTGCGACGGGTCAATCACAATTGGATAAATAATGCCATGAGATTAATGGGATTTAAATGGGCATTTAAGTAATAGTTCACCCAAAAAATTCTGTCATCATTTACCCACTCGCAGTTGTTTAAAAATTGCATGACTTTCTTTCTTCTGTCGAACAAAACAGAAAATAATTTGAGAAATGTCTTTGTGTTTTGTTTTTGTTCATACAATGGAAGTCAATGGTAACCAAAACAGTTTGGTTATCAGTATTCTTCAAAATATCTTCTTGTATTTTCCGCAAAAGAAAGTCATACAGATTTGAAGCGACATGAGATTCTAATGAATAAACAATGACAAAATGTTCAATTAAACAAACAAATAAATAAAGAGAAAGAAAAAGCAGCCCCCATATTCTACCCCTTTCATGGAAATTGCTACATGCTTAAATTTGTGTATCATTAAATGCAATGATGGCAAGCAGGGAGACATTGTAAAAACGGGGGTGTTGAAAGAATATGAATATTTTTTACAAACCAGGACAGCTGCAGGTGTCAGAAATATCCAATCAGCAGTTGTGTCAAACTCGTTTGACTTAAGGGTCATGAACTGGGTTGTAAACTAAAGGCATCTTTGGGTGGCACTTTGGGATGTGGAATTTATAGCTGAACTAACAAGTAACGACCGTCTAGGATATTTACTGTGAACCAAAACAAAGCAACATTAGATGACAAAAATAACTGTAGTACAAAACTTCAATCTGATCTTCACCTCCCTTGAACTAACTACAACTCTTAAGTCCAGTTGTTTAAGAGAATTGCTGAGTTGTCTCAAATTCTCTCCCCATAAATCTTTAAAAGCGAGCTGGGCTAACAGCAAATTTCGCAGGTCTCCACAAGCAGGCTTGGCCTCCCATCTTCTCCCTGTCTTTCATTGTCTGTGGCTGTGGTTTAAAGAAGGCCATACATCTGCTCGACTGGAGGGCCGAGATTACAGGCTCACACCAAGAAAGCCACTTTCTGCCCATGATTACAGTTCTCGTCCGTAAAAATAGCGCAGGCTAGTGGGGCACTCCCAGGTCCTGCTCCGTTACTAATCTCACACGTCACAATGTCTGCCACAGCTGCAACCAAATTCAGCCCAGAATATTTCAGGCTAAAGTTTCTCCCCCAACAAGCGTAGCAGCAATTTGGTGCATAAACAACTAACATAATTGCTTTCATTGATGCATGAGGAATATTGTAACGTCAAAATGTGCGATACAGATCTTGCAATAAATGAATGTGGCAAGTCTGAAATGGAAAAACTGGAAGTTGTTTTCGTAGGAAGTTCTTACTTGTGGAAATAATATCTTCATTAAGACTATGTTGAGAGAGATTTTCTTCAAACTTGTTTTAATCGTCGAATGAGAGAAAAAAAAACACTTCATGCTGTAAGCTTCCATCCTGACGTGCTTTGCGGATACAGTACTTCAAAGAGGATTTGCCGTTGGCTATTTCCGGACTAGAAAGCAGAGTGTGCAAAATATCTCAGCAGTATAAACATAACACTCATATTACATAGAAAACTCACTCAAAGAACGCTATATACCATTTCATGTCTTCAATAAAACAAGCCATTTGAGTAAGACACCAAACATGCATGAAGTCAAACGGTCCAATATCAGATACCTTACCTCCGAGTTAAAACGGATCTGGCAGACATTACAGGAAATGATTGGCCGTTTGGTCTTCAACAGTGGGACTCCAAAGGTGTGGTTGATCACTGCCTTCTGAACAGGATCCATCTGAATACAGAACAGGAGAAGAAGAAGAGGGAAAGGGAAAAGAGAAAGGACGTGTGAAACTAAATTCTGGTCCGACTCCCATTAGACAGACAAGGTCGTTAATCATGTTGATGGAAAGGTCTATGTGGCAGTACAGTGGCAGCAGAACATGGCTAAGGGCGGCCATATGGTGCAAAGAGTCAGGACACCTGTGAGATCAAGTCAGGGTGAGCAGCGAATCTCCTGCACAAATGTTGTCCGGCCCTGTATTCAGTTACAAAATATCAATGGCTTAGCTAATAAATGAAGACAACCTAATTACTTACTTGGCTTTAAGGAGGTCACACTACACTAAATAATTTCTAAACAAGCACGTAAACTGCATAACAAAACATTCCTGAATAGAATCATGAATAGAGCATGAAATTATATTATGATATTATATTGTCTATCTGTCTGTCTATCTATCTCAATAATTTATATTCATTTGTTATTTAATAATTATTTGTTCTTAATATTATTATTAATTAAATATATTATTTAAATAATTGTTTAAACCACACATTACATTTATGTATATAACACAAAAATATAATATATATTATATTTATGTATATAATACATATATATGGATATATAAAACTAATATATGGAATATAACTAAATATAATTATAAATAAAACGAATAAAAATCGAATTAAATATAACTTAAATATTACAAATATATTGGTAACCGTAACACTATATTAGGTCCCTTATAAGGTCTCACAATAAGGTCTCTGTTATTTAATGCATAACTAACACTAAGCAACAATGAGCAATACATTTGTTATAGTATTGTAATTATTAGATAATAAATGTTGGCTCAGGTCTATTAAACAGATACAACTTTTGATTTTAATAACATATACAGTATTTATTCATTTGTTTTTTAAATAATATATTAAAATAATATATTAATATATTATATAATATATTAAATATATTTTTAAACAATTATTTACACAATAATATTTATGTACATACTACACACACATACACACATTATCCTTTAAATTGTTTCTGCTAGATCAGTGTCCACCATGTAAGAGGTCAGATTTTAAAATAAATTTAACCAGTTATACTAAGTACCGCATCCAATAGCACCTTACCAGATGGCTAAGCCTCTGTTTATGACCAGTTTAATGCACAAAGCCTGATGGTTGCAGTCCAAAAATCTTTTGGCCTTGTGGTCTGCATTCGCAGCTATATTGTCATATGATTATTATTTGCCTGATAAAGTTTAATTTCATTTGAACATTTTGACTTGACATTTGATGCAGTTAATCTTCGTACTGTACATTTACAACAAATTCATCAACACTGTCTTTCTGTCAAACTTGATTTTATTCTTTTATTTATTTATTTATTTTGACTAATGAAGTGGAAAGTGATACAGTACATCTAGTTACAGAAAGAAAACGTTTAACCTTTCAAAAACATATATAATGGTTGTGCTTTTCATTCCAACTTCTAAGAACAATAGTCTTAATACAGGCCAGTTTGGAACGTCTTCTCTTGGCTGGGAAAGACGGGGAGAGGCTGAAATGAATATTCTCTTAGTCAAACAAAAACATTTTGAAAATCTGCAAACGGATCGTATCCAAGCAACCCCCCTACTAGAAGCAAACACACAGAGAGCCGAGATGTGGTTTAGGGTGACAGCGCACACCATTTGTGGATTAGCAGGCCTTGCACCGGACTTCCTCCGATTTTTGCCTCTTATCTCTTTTGGCACAGGCCTGAAAACTCGTTTCTGCGCCGCCGTATCCGTGGAGGGTCCTGATGCCGTTGTGCATGTGCAAAGTCCACACTACATCAGTCAGACAGGCACTGGATTAGCCACAATGATGTTGTTCTATGGCTTTGCCTTCATGAATCTCCAGAGGATTAAGTGAAGCTGGCAGTTAGCTGGGTAATCAGAACACCTCCAGCTAGAACACATCAATAGATACAACTGTCAGTACTAACAGCCTCGGCGAGGAAACGGACGAGGGAGGGGCTCCGACGGGCTCTACGGGAAAAAATCAAAGGCCTCTCATAAGAAAAAGATTACTTTTAAAGGGTCACGTCTTTTTTTAAAGTCTACTGGCTGCGTTTCAACTCAGAACACCCTTCTAATCAAGATTTAATAACATACAGAAGTTAACATGCATCTATAGACCAAAATCCTGGGTGTTGGTCCATCATGCTTCACGTCGTGAAGTAAAAATAGCACTGCATTGAAGTGGTCTTCTGCTGGTGGTGATTTACTCCTCCAACTTTCTCGGAAAAGAGAGACATCTTGGCTCATGACTATCCCAACAAATTTCCTTCAACGTAAATGATGTTATGATACAGCTTATGAGGATGCGTCAAGAATTTAACTAAAGAAACCACCAAACCACAGCTGAAAGATGCTTTAAAGGCGAAAATGTGTATTCGGTCATCATCTATTCACCCTGATGTCGTTCCAAACCTACATGACTTTCTTTCTTCTGCAGAACAAAAGATATTCTGAAGGACATACAATGTAAGTCAGTTGGGTCTAAAACAACACTGGACTCTACTGACTTACATTGTATGGAAATTTTTTGAACAACGGAGATTATTTTTGTACTTTCCCTTTAAAGGCCAGTATGTGAAATATTGCTGGTTTTATCAATGCCTCTCTAACATGCTGTTTTTATGGTATTGGCAGACACTGCATCTATACAAATTATCAAAGTGAGCAATTAACAGCACGTTACATTCATCCATTTGGCAAGCACAGTGTCTGTCATATGACCTCCTGATGCTCCCTCTGGAAAACCGCATCCCACAAACTGATAACTGTTCAGAAATAGCCAGATTCTTCTCATTAGAAAAGCACAGACCTTTTAATGACCCCTTAAAGGGCCATCATTTACTCAGTCTTATATCATTCCAAACCTTTATGGCTTTCTTTCTTCTGTGGAACATACTGTAGAGTAGTGATTATTCTATACAGTGAAAAGTCAGTGGGGTCCAATGTTGTTTTGGACCACATTAACTTTCACTGTACACTCTCAAAAAAAAAAAGGTACAAAAGCTGTCACTGAGACAGTACCTCTTCAGCAGGTACACATTTGTACATACAGTATCATATCAGTACCATAAGTCCATATCAGTACCTTTAAAGGTACATATTATTACCTAAAGTGTATACATTAGTATCTAAAATGTATAAAAATGCACCTTTTGAAAAGTAACTGCCACAGTTACAGCTTTTGTACCTTTTTGTCTGAGAGTGTATGGACAAAAACACATGAAACATTTGTTAAAATATCTTCTTTTGTGTTGTGCCAAACAAAGTCATACAGGTTTGAAACAGAATAAAGGTGAACAAATAATTGTGGGTGAACTATCCTTTTAAAGGAAATATGCCCATACAACAGTGTCATATAATTTAGATAAAAAAAAAAGGTCTTATGTCAGTTAATAGAAACCATGGATTGTTTCAGCCTGTCGAACACCACAAGCCCAAAATGCACTGCATTCAAGGTGCAATGGCAGATAAAACATCCCACAAAGTTAACAAATGCTGTTCGGCATCCAGTGCTTTGCACAGAGAAAAGTACTCAGCTTTGTTACGTCTCTGCCTGAGCTATAGCCGGAGGGCACTCACCTTCTTATCCTCAGAAGCGCTTGGATCTCGCAGCTGCATTGGATCCTCCATGAGGGAACTCGTGTTTGTGTGTGGGAGGGTGTGTGTGAGAGTGTCACTCATCCAGAAGGGATCCTAGCTGTCCCACCACACCACCTGATTCTCCCACATTCACACGCTTCTGTGCCCACTTCTGGGGACGCTAGCGAGCGATTCTTGCGTTTGCAGGTCCAAGATATGATTAATTGTTGTCTCTCTTCCTAGTTTTGCTGCTTCTTTTCCACAGTCGGTCGTCACTCTTGCCGTTACGGTTTGGTTTCTCGTTCTCCGTTGCTTAATCTCATCCACCTTCCTTCCATTCCTCCCTCCATCCTTCCCGACACTTCACAGCAAGCCAAGACTACGATCCTGGTTGGATGCTCTCTCTTCATTTTCCTCTGCCTCTTACTTGCTTTTCTTTCCTTTCCTTTCCTTCCCGTTTTTTTTTACTCCAATAATAAATTCTGTCGTTCTTTCCTGTGCTCTCTTTCACTGATCTCCTTCCTCTTTCTGTTCTCTTTCTGCTCACTCGCTGACTGCTTATTTTGCCCAGATGCACTAAGAATGTCATGCACTCGCTCACTCCCCAAATCACCCTCCACTCCCTCATTCTATCAAAAGCACAAGCTGCAGAATTCAGCCCTCCTCTGGCTCCCCCGTCATGATGGTCCTCTCGCTCTTGCCACATACCTTTACAACACATGTGGAACCAATACAGCGGCGACCCGGGCGAGATGAATAAAAGTACTAAAAATATTTGAACTCGTAATGCCTTGTGTTTGATATCTTCCAGCTATTAAGGTCGAAAATTACAGTTTTTCGAGGGGGTCATCGGAGGTAAAGTGCATGCAGCCAAAAGGTTTCAACTCCAAAAGTCCACGTGGAGTTGCATTACTCAGTGAGGAAAATTGGCAAGCTGTGCGCATAAATGTCACCTTTTGCGAGTTAAAAAAAGCGAGGCTTTACTCGAAGGAGGCTGCAGGTGAGATGCAACAAGTTGGCGCACGAGCCGCCCGATCTAACGCCTCTGAAATTCCTGATTCTGCAGAATAAGCAAGTGTCTGAGGGAGGTTTTCTGTACTTCCACGCCACAACCAGCTGCTTGGTATAAATTATTCAGGTGCCTCAGTGCCTGCAGGCGCATTGACTCAGACAGGCAGGTAGAAGCCAAATCACATTAAAGACAAATTACAGCTGGACTGTAGAGGAATGGAAGATTGTGGTCCACCCCGGCTCTATCTACAGCTGATCAAAAGCATCTGATATTGGTAAAATTTACAAAGCAAAATAATTATTTGGCCAAACCCACACATTTTTGAAAAATACTTTGAACTAGATTACAGCTTCAAGTCTGTTTGATTGCATTCCAACATGAATGCGATTCCAGACAGAACAACTTGAGCACAGCTGACATATTGTATGTTTATAAGCAGCGCTGGGGAAACTACTTTGAAACTGCAGCTTGCCAAGCAAAGCTAATCATAATTTAGAGATTTAAAAAAGTTCTGGTTTATAACAAACCACAAACAAGAAGTTGTAAAAACTAGCTACACTAAAGTTACATAAGGAGTAATATGTTTTTGATAAATAAAATGTAACTATAAATAAAAAGATTTAAAGGGATAGTTTACACAAAAATGAAAAATCTGTCATTAATTACTCATTCCGTTTAAAACCCGTAAGTTAAGATATTTTTTGATGAAATCTGAGAGCTTTCTGACCCTGCATAGACAGCAATGCAACTACCATGTTCAAGGCCCAGAAAGGTAGTAAGGACATCATTAAAATAGTGACATCAGTGGCACAACCTTAATGTTATGAAGCTATAAGAATACTTTTTGTGTGCAAAGAAAACAAAATTAATGACTTTATTCAACAATTTCCATGTTAGTCTTCTGCGCGTGTTCACGAGAGTACCACAACGTATGCATGAACACGCATCGAAAACTGACAAGGAAGAGAAGAATTTGTTGGATAAAGTCGTTATTTTTGTTTTCTTTGTGCTCAAAAAGTTGCTACATTGCTACAAATGAAAGAGAGAACTTCTTGGGATGAACTGATTCAATAGACTCAAACATACTTTCAAACACACCATAGACTTTCAAACAAAACTATGAGCACATTTGATTATTATTGCATTGTGCACATTTGATTTTAAGTTCTAATTTATGACAATTCTGCTAAATTAATAAATAGTAATACATTTTTTATGCATTTTTAAAAATTAATTTATGTATTTGGCAGACATTATATAAAATAAAAAATATATATATTATAAAACTAATAATTATAAATGTAAAGTGAAGCTAGGGTTCAGTTCTGTGCATGCTCATTTTAAATCAAATCATATTCAAATGTCAAAAGACATTTAATTAAACCACACAACTGATGCCAGCTGTTAGTATAATACCTCAATAGAAGCCTATATATATTACAGTCTGTGTGAGTGAATTCTTGTTAATGTCAGTATTCCATTAGGCAATGGCATAAACACTGCAGTGTGCTTTCAGCGGTGTCCTAGAGAGAGGTCGGCCTGTCCTTCCAGCCTCCCCAACATCGCCCCCTACTG
Organism: Sinocyclocheilus anshuiensis; assembly: GCF_001515605.1. NCBI lineage: Eukaryota > Metazoa > Chordata > Actinopteri > Cypriniformes > Cyprinidae > Sinocyclocheilus > Sinocyclocheilus anshuiensis. The sequence continues at coordinate 1,026,272 of NW_015560626.1, read as the reverse complement.
GGCATCAGGACAATTTCCCCTTCGGACTTCAGGTCACTCTCACATTGAGCCTTTAACCGTAGTGATTAATAGCCTGCTGCAATGCTTAAACTGCCTAGATCTAAAGATTACAGCTCAGTGTATAAATATAAAATAAATGGCGTAAGTACAAGAGACAGTAGTTAAGCTCTTAGATGCTGACTCTTTCACGAGCTCATGCATATTTCAAAATATTTAAACATCCCTTGGCTTTTTCTAAAAAGATAATAATGTGGCAGAATTGGAAGGCAATGTGTGATGTGGATTTATTGAGCTGGCATGGGGAGAGTGTTTTTTCCTTCTCAGTGTTACGAGACTGTGCCAAAGGGCAGGCCATCTTTCACACTGGTAACAAGTGCAGGCAAATACAGGGAATTTAGGAGAGAGAATACAAACGACGGACATCTCAGGCATGGCTGGATCCCACAACTAACCTTTCCCATTCAATTTGCTGACCAGCATCCTCATTTACATAACAGAATGCAATCTGGGAAATGTGCAGAACAGACTCGGAGTAAAAGTGCTGAGAGAGTGAAACGAGCTGCATGCTAATCAAAATGATTAGCTATAAGTCACGATGACATGAGAGAACTCACAGCATTACACCGTCCAACGGACAGCAGCCAGGCACATTCAAATACACAAACAAGCCAGGAATGATATTTAAGGTCATCTTTTATGTAATCCGAACCCTGTTTCATAACAACAAGTACACATTAGCATATTATGACATTAATACACCAGATCTGAATAGTGGAGGGGAATATTTTCAGGAAATACTGGGATAGTGCACATAATGAAAATTGTTTCATTGTTTACATCGTTCAAAACCTGTATAACTTTTTTTTTCTGTGGAACACAGATTATATTTTGGAGAATGTTGGTAACCAACCTGTTTTGGTGACCATTGACTTGCATTGTATGGACAAAATACACTGTTACATTTCTCAAAATATCTCAATTTATGTTCCACAGAAGTCAGTCAGTCATGTAGGTTTGGAATGGTGACCAAAATCAAGGTCATCAGAGTTTTCACCAAACTATCCTTTTAATGTATGGCTTTAGAAAACTTTATGATATTATGTTTCCTCACTGTCCCCCACATGCATGAATTACATGCATGAGTTTTCATTTTTGCATGCTTTTAATATTGCTCCTAAAAAGCAGCATCACTTTTTATTTATTCATTTATTTCTGAATATTTAAAAGCCGTTTCCTTTGTTATGCACTGTTTAAAAGTTTGGGGTCAGAAAGATTTAAAACAATTTTTTTTTTTAAATAAGTCTCTTCTGCTCAGCAAGTGTATGTTTAACTGACCAAAAATACAGTAATATTGTGAATTATTATATTTTCTATTTTAATATATTTGAAAATGTCATTTATTCCTGTGATGGCAAAGCTGAATTTTTATTTAGTATTCAACCGAAAGTAACACACAAATTGAGAATCACTACCTTAATGCAATTACCATAATATACATCTTTTCCAAAAGCAATTTATTATTATTTATCAGTTTTGAAAAACTGTCCAATAGCATTGTGACATACTGTAGATAACAACCTATATACAAACTTTGTCTAATCTAATATCAAGTGGCATGAGGTGTCCTGACAACACTTTCCATGAAAAGTAACAATATAGCATATTTGTTTTTTAGGAGTAATGCAATAATGCAGCACTGTCAACAAAGATTTTCAGAGGCGTAATCTCACCGCATTGAAGTTGTGGAAGAGCCCAAGGCTCTGTGGAGGCGGAGTCTCCATCGGAAACTGTAGGAAGGGCTTCATATCCAGATGAGGCTGGATGACTGTGGGGGTCCGCAGAAACGTAGGGACAGCCCCTGTTCGGTTGATGCTTCCTGCAGAGACAAGAAGAAAGAAGTTAAAGAAGCCTAATTCTTTCTTTAAACTTTCCGAATGAGCTTAGTATCTTGTCACTGGGTTAAATTTGTAACATCAAGCCTGAATAAAGCGCCTTTGCTCAAATTCTGATTTTCATGCCATACAGAGGTGAAACACGGAGGCTCAGAGGTGGCTGTGCTGACACATATTTTTTGTCAGCACAAAACTCATCAGAGAGATGTCAACCTTTGGTTATGAAACAGCCCCCTCTCTCTCTCTCTCTCTCTCTCTCTCTCTCTCTTTCTGTCTCCCAATCCACGTCACCGAGTCTCTGTTCCCTGTCAGCCTGTCTTCTCTTATCCTTTACAGCCCGCGCAACCTCTTGCATGAGACCGTGTGAGGACCCTCTCATCAGAATTAAGCTTTAGCGAGCAGTTACTTTAAGCTGCTTAATTTCTGCTGCTGGATTTTCCTCGCCTCAAATTCCCTGCAGTCTTAAATCTGTTCCCTTCTATCTCTCTCCCTCTTCCCCTTGCTGCCTGTCTTCTTCTTAATCTTGGATGATTTTTCGCCCTTCTCTGCTTCCATTTCAAGATTGCTCGTCAAGACTACTCTCTCCTGATTTCCTAGTGCAGTTGAGATGGTTTCCTCACGTAGGAGACGTCATTAGGCTGTGCTGCTGTGGGCACACATGTCAGGATGCGCAGGGAGAAAGAATGAAGGAGAAATAGAGATTGAGAGATATGCTGTCTCAGCCTGGCCACAGCTGTTCCTCCTGCTCTCCTGCTGGAGCCTCAGGCCTGCACGAGTCCTGGCATCATTAACTCAAATTAGGCATGCAAGACTCCTCACTGGCTGCACAGCACACAGGGAGATAAAGAGCGAGGGAGAGAAGGAGAACAGCAAGAATAAGGAGGCAGACTGGTTGCAAGATTGCTGGTGAGAGAGAGAGAGAGAGAGAAAGTGCCAGTGGTCGCTTGTGGGCACTGCTGGTCCCTGATGCAGTGCTCAACAAAAGTCACATGACTCACACTCTAAATACTCCCTTTTGCTGCAAACGGTTATCTTCAAAAGTGCCGCAGTGTGCCTTAAAGAGATAGTTCACCTAAAAATGGAAATTGTATAATTTACTTATCCTCAGATGTTGTTATTTGTTCCAAAAGAGACATTTTCTTTGAGTATATAGTTATCAGGGGCTTTCAAGCTCCAAAAAATACACCATAAAAGCACAATAAGATATCAAGAAAGTGATCCTTATGATTCATTCACTGTATTTCAAGTCTTCTGATGCCATAAAGACTGACATTTAAGCCATTATTTACTGGCCTTCATCATCACAGCAAACATCACACATTAGTTTTAAATTTATGAGATTTCTTTTTATGATTTCTGAAGGATCATGTGACACTGAAGACTGGGGTAATGGCTGCTGAAAATTCAGCTTTACCATCAAAGAAACTATTTCATTAAAATATGAAATAGTTCATTTTAAATTGAAGTAAAATTTCATAATATTTGTTTTTACTGTATTTTTGATCCAATAAATGCAGCCCTGGGTCAGCTAAGAAACCTCTTTCAAAAACATAAACATTAAAAGACTTACCAACCCCAAACTTTTGAATGGTGGCATTTGTTTATTAGTAACCACAAACCAACATTTAGTCCTTAACTAGCTAGCCCATAAAAATAAACTAAATGTTTAAAATTTTAATAAAAAAAAATCAAATTATCAAATTGTAAACATTCTGTATATTTTATTTTGATGTCTATTTAATATATATTGCCATTAAAAACATATCATCAGAGTTTTAAACTGTTTTAACAAATCCCAAATTTTGTAACCGGGTTGAAAGGGGAAAAAACAGAAGTGAACAGAAAACAAATCTGCTCATACTTTATACATGATGATGTGAATTCCTTGTATATATGCTATGTTCACATTCAAAATTAATATTGGCATGTCATGTTTGGTTACTGTGAATGTGATGCTAGATTCATTAAAGAATATTACTGAACAACTTTTACATTTTAATGTTTTTTAAACCATTGTCACTATGAATTGCAAGTAAGGTGATTCAAACAAACCAAAAATATATATATATAATAATGATATAACTCATTTTTAAGTGCACTATCCTTTTAACTGGCTAAGAGGAAAGAGTTTGTCTGAATGGCACTATGCCCTTCAGCCACATAAACAAGACAGAAGACTAAGCTCTAATGTACTCTGTGTGCTTGTCACTGCAATACAGTGCTGACATAATTCAGGATATGTTTGACTGATACAGCGTGAGAGGGCCCAAGCCTGTTTAGTCTGTCCACATGCCAGCAGAGAAACGGCACAGATTTGTTGACAACGAGGGAAAGATGTAGAGAGAAACACAGAGGGGAGCAGAACACGAGTGCACTCGAAGCGTGTGGGGGACAGTTGTCCTTGCAGCAGAGTCAAAGTGTGTGTGACAAAACACCACGGCCAGCATGCATAAATCAGGTCCAGTCTGCTTCCTGCCCCTAGTGTATAATTACCTCATTAAATTAAAGAACACTTTCAGGACCCAGCTCACACTGTAAATCACTGTGACGGGGTAAGTGCATGCGAGTGCGCGTGTGTCATGCGTTTACAAAAACGGGAATAAGATCTCGTACTTACTGCTCAGATAACGTATGGCGCTTTAACGCATCTTCCATGAAAAACAAACCAATAAAGACCAGCACAATGACAACTGGCTTCAAACAAGCACGTTGATTGGACACTGAGATCCTCCGCTGACAAACAAAGTGCCTTGATGATAATACCAGCGGTCTTAACAGCCTCATCAAGCCTATGTGGCGCAGGGGGAGATGTTGTTCTGCCACTGTATCTGAGTCTGATTCTCCTAACAAGCTGCGGGAACCTGATCAGGCTGGAGAAGGGGGTGGAGGACAGGAGTGACATGCTAGGAATCCTGCAACACACGCCGGGCCCGTAATCACCACGTTTAAAGATCCTGCGGAGAGGGGGCAGCCGGGAGCCGAGGGACAGACGCGCACGGGGATAAAGAAGCTGGTGTGAAAGGAATCTTTGGGAAGAGGCTTTGGGAGAGAGTGATCCAGGGCTGCGTGTGGATATGGGAGAAGTGCGGGATAAAGAGTGGGGGAGGAGGGGTTTATAAATAGAGAGAAGGGCACGGGAAGATCAAAGGCGAGGGGAAGCGATTCAACAAACTCAAATAATTCGGAGCCTGTTTGGGCCTGATAAATGGAATCTCAGGCGTGCTTGCCGCTCTCTAATACTGAAGCTTGGCAATCCTATTTCTTAGGCCGTGCGTTTGCCATTTTCCGAGGGCTGGCGTAATTGTGAGGAGCGCAGGAGGAGATAAGGATGAAATGGTTTGGAGATAAGGAATAATCATGATGAGGTCAAGGCTGACACAGCTACGGAAGGAAAGGAGGGAAGATTTTTGCGATGGCTGGAAAATAAAAGGATGTTACTGTTAAAACATGCATAAAAGGCACTGAGCTGTATCTTATTAGTTGGCCGGTCACCTTCAAACCGGGAGGTCAGTAGTTTAATTGGTTTCAGCGGAAGAGAAATCGGTGACTTGGTTTCTTCAGGTGCGGAGAGGCACCCAAGGGAACAGCACAGCGTTTCTGGCCTCAGGCTGCTCCCCTGAGCAACATTATTCCAAATTTGAATGCATACAATACATATAGGGTACAAATTGGTGTCATTATTTTGCTTTGATTTTTGCTGAATTAAATTCACAGTAGTAAATGCTACTTTAAATGATTTATTTTAATGACAGTATAATTTTCCCGTTACAAAAAATGTACATTATTAATAATCGTGACACTCAAGAAGTAACATTATTTTGCACCCTTTCGACAGCATAATGGGAATACAATAAAAAAGTATATATATATATATATATTCTATCTATTCTTTTTCTATTCTATCTGTTTTCTTTTTATTTATTATATAATTTTAAAAAACCTTGCTGCGTGTTAACTAAAACTAACTATAGCACTTGCGTATCATTGCTCTTTTGTTGATTTTGATTGCTTCCATTGTCCTCATTTGTCGCTGGATAAAAGCGTCTGCTAAATGGGTAAATGTAAATATATATATATTAATAAAAATAATAATAATGTTGGAAAAATGTTTATTATTGTCATTATTGTCAATAATTATTATTATTATTATTTGAATTAGTTATTACATTTATAAAGGGTTATTATTGTTATTACTTTATACATTTTAAATTAAATTGTTCTAAGACATTTCCTGCATTTGGGAAGAGGGCTCAAAAAATCAAACCACAACTTAATAGAAAACAAAACAAGAAAAAATGACTAATGATTAATAGGATTAAAATATCCTATTTTGTATCCTGTTTGTGGAAAGTGCCATATACATCATTCATGCAATAAAAACAAATGGAATACAAGTGAAGAATAAGGGGTGCAATGGTTACAATAGCAAGAAATGAGAGAAAGGTTAAAAGAAAGAAGAGGATGGCTGGCTTTGGATGAACACAGATGTCCCCTGGCAAGCAGCAGTGGCCCTGAACAAATTGGAGAGAGAGAAAGAGAGAGATTGAGAGAGAGCCAGGGTCCCCGAGAGCCCCTCACTGAGCACCTGTCATGCAGATGATCCAGAGGAGAGTGAGACTGGAGCAAATGCAGATTAATGAGATGAGAGATGCAGATAGATGTTTAGTCCCCTCTGAATCCACCGCTCTATGTCTGTCTGTCTCTTACTAGCTCTGTGTACTTTAATCATGGCTATCCTGATGAGCTTTAGATTCGTGCCATTCACAGTTGGGGAGTAACTAACAAAAAGTAGACCTCATGTCTTACACTCACAATCGCGTGATAGTAAAAAAAAAATCCATTCTATGTAAACTTCCCTTAATTATGAAAGTTATGAATAATGTCCCATTCAAGGCGGGAGTAACTAACAAAAAGTAGACCTCATGTCTTACACTCACAATCGCGTGATAGTAAAAAAAAATCCATTCTATGTAAACTTCCCTTAATTATGAAAGTTATGAATAATGTCCCATTCAAGGGCACAAAAATGGCATTTGGAATTTGTCCACTATTTAATCGCAATTCCATTTGGTGCCACTAGTGATGCATAGATAGCTTCAGATTCAAAGCAATTCAGGTGCAAAATGTAAATTTATTGTTATGTATAAACATTGTAAAAAGTCAGATTATACAAAAAGCCCAGATCTTTCCTCTAAAAGCCACCTGCACTTCATATTCCAGAACACAAAGTGCTGTGTAATTATTGCTTGTATTACAGCAGACAGGTGTCATCTCCTTCAGCCATCAAACGAAAGCTATAAGCAGGAACAGTTGCTGTATATTAGAGGAAGCACTCAGCATGGGACAAAAACTCTTTGTATGTTTTCATTATTTTGCTTTTGAATGTGCAGATCCTCAGATGTTTTCATTATTAAAGTATGTGGTGACAGCGTGGCACACTGTGTTTGCAATTCATGATTATGTGTCGCAACAGCTTTTGTGTTACATTTACATTTGTTTATACCACATTTGCTGAGAATAAAGTAGGCTAGGTATATGCACCGATTTTTGTTCATATTGCCAGTGACAGTTTTGTCGTGCACTGCTGACGCCTGTGCAGTTTTTTGTGCCGGGGAGAGATTTAATTAGCTGAAATCTAAGAAGGCCAGACAAGACAGTCTGGTGATAAGGTCAAGGTTTGTCTTCAACTGTCTACAGTTGTAAATCAGAAGGAAAAAAATCAAATCAGCTTTCCAACCAAAATTCATCAGAACTCATCACTTCTGCTGATGGGGGGAAAAAATAAAATCACACGCTGTCTCCAGTAAATTAATTTCTTTCTTTTCATTCATCTGTATGCTGACAGACTCGTCCGGTCGGGGACCTGAGCCTATGTCCGTCCTGTCCTCAGGTGTGACCAAGGCAGCAGAAATGGCTCATTCATTTAACCAATTTAGGTCCAATTACTGTGACGGCAGCATAGCACTGCTCTCTATTCCAGTCCCGTCATCTGACCGCCAACGCAATCCGCCATCAAAACCAACCTCAGGATAAAAAACACACACTCACACTCACAAACACGATCTTATCACTGAAACACACAGCCATGAGTGGCTTATTGCTTTTACTGCATAAAGAAGTGGCAACAGCAATATGGTAAAAGACACAACATGCATCTGCTAAGTAATGTGATGCTTTCTTAGCCGAACCAGTCAAGACTGTGACAAACAGAAAAACATTCTGCCAGTTGCTTGGTTTCATTATCTGTATTGGCCCTTTTAACAAAGTGGTGCATTCAGTCAGATTTTAAAGCTGGAACTATTATTTTTTTTACTCTTAAACATTTTATACGCCTCAATCCAGTGAGTATCTAGTCACCAGCTTCCTCTATAAGCCACTGGCTGGATTTCATCACTCAGGCTGAGCACATGAAAGTGGCTCGAGGTCTGTGGAGAGAGCTACTCATTAAGATTCTCATTTAATTACAATGAACACACTTCTCGACGCTTCCGCACTTCGCCTGGCTTCCTTCAGCCTAAACTCAAGTGCATCAACAAATATGAGAGAAAAAACATATGCATAAAACTCAGTTTGCCAATGTCTGGAATGGAATATACTGTATACTGCTTGTTTGCTTAAAACAGTACGTGAAACAGTATGCAGTATACAATGCTAAATATGCCATCCATGTGTAAAGCACAAGCAAAGAAATGAGACAAGATCATTGGCTGCATTTAGAATGGAATGCTACTTTACTGCAAACTGTAAAGTATATTCTGTATTTTGCTACAGTATTTGTAAAAAATTAGTGGTCGACCGATATATCGGCCGATATTTGGCATTTTTCAAATATCGGCATCGGCCGATAAGTTTTTCTGCTTGGCCGATGTGTTCGAGGCGGGACTTTTATTTTGACGGCGCTGAGAATGACCGCGCCAGAGCACACAGTGCTCACATTCTCCCTCTTCATTTTTTGCTGTCTTCGTTTAACAGTTCTGCTTAATACAGATAGAAGTCTGTCTAATAATCAGATAGAACTGTTGAACAAATGAATTAAAAAGTATACAAAAAGTATTATAACGATTGCTTTTATATTATTAGTAACAGAAAGGCAAACATAGTACTTTCTCGTTTGCCGTCAGCATTCAGCAAATACGCATATCATTTAAACAAACCTTTAAATGACTAATGAACAT
>NW_015560626.1:1007768-1015766 GCF_001515605.1 Sinocyclocheilus anshuiensis | reverse complement strand
GTATTATATGACTTTCTTCTTTCAGACGAATACAGTCAGAGTTATATTAAAAAATGTCCTGGCTTTATAAAGGCAGTGAATGGGTGTCGAGATTTTGAAGTCCAAAAAAGTGCGTCCATCCATCATAAAAAGTGCTCCACACAGTACTAAAACCGTATTATGTTACACTGTTTTTATGTGACTTCATTATTTTGAATGCCAAAAAAGATGGAAATAATAAATGAATCACATTTTTGGGGAATTAACCAATTGAGGATAAGATGTTAAAAATCAAAGTTTGGGGTTGGTACGAATTTTTTTATGTTTTTGAAAGCACTTTTTGAAGTGTCTTTTGTTCACTAAGGCTGTATTTATTTGATTAAAAATACAGTAAAAATTTGTGTGAAATATTACAATGTGCTATCAAAACAAAATCCAGGATAAAAAACACACACACACAGACACAATCTTACCACTAAAATGCATGGCAAAATAAAATTGTAATAACTGATTTACTAAACTTCACAACACTACACTTTCCTAGAATTGGAAGGACATTCTAGGAAAGCGTGTTTGATTATTACCTCATAAATTGTACAACACAATGCAACAAACAAAACAACAAAACAGCAATATCATCACACTACACTGCTATTCAGCTTGTGACTAAAAGCTGCACTATTCTGAATACATCTGAGCTAATGTCAAAATGTAGTTATGTTATTAACACCACTATTTAGTTAGTTATTCCTCAACACTGCTGTATCTATTACTAACAGATAATCTGACTCACACAAACAGATATATAACCATACACATGGCCTGTTTTCAGACAGGAAGGTTTCCAATGGCTAAATACGGGTGAAGTAATGACAGGCAGCACGTGTGTAATGACACCCCGTTGAGATAATAGACGACCCAAGACGAAAAGCCCCAGAACGGACCGTGCTTTGATCTTATAAGCAGGTGAATCAAGGCTGCGAGGGTATAATTACCCATCTGTCTCTCACAGAAAAGTGCTGAGTCTGTCTGTAGAGTTACAGGCCAGATGCAGTCATGCTGAAAGTAACTTTGCTCAGCTCTGAAACTGATTAAAGTTGGAGAGAAGTTCACAGGTACTTTCTGTCTTCATCTCCCCACATCTGCGGACCCAGTTTTATACCTCCCCCTCACAGCCCAGGGCTCTGTGCACGTGTTCTAGACACAGAAGCAGATTCATACCCTAATCCTCTGATAAATCTGGTCTTGGCTCCACCGAAGGTGGTTCTTCCCTACAGTGGGAATCAATGAGAAGCAGAATGGCTCGTGGGAGAAGGGCTCTGTACACTCAGACACATTTCTTCTTCAAGTCCAGATATGAACCACTTAAAGCTAGCTAGAATATAAGCCATTAACCATCAAGAAAAACTCGTAAGAGAAAGTGAAAATGAATAAAATGAATCAGGTTTTTATTATTATTATTTTTATTCATTTATTTTTTGCAAATCTAAAACTTATTCATTTGTTGCTGTTGTTTTTACTAAAAAGGAACTACAAAATTACATTTAAAATCTAAAAAACATACAATTTTTAATATTCTAAACTAACAATAATTTAAAGTGCTAATTTTAAAATTACCCTAAGACCTTGAATACATCTGACTCATGATGAGTCATTACCCAAACACATTCATAGTGGCTATTGCGGCGTATTATTATACTACTCTAGTGTAACTCATTTGGTCTGTTAAGAGATGTTTTCATCAAGGGAATGATTGCCTAGCTTTACAGGGAGAACAAATAGATGTATTGAGGTCAGTGCCTACAGTACAAACAAAACCTGCTTATTACTACAGGAGAACGAAGAGACAAACAGATGAGAGCACTGAGAGACCAGCCCAGGTTTTTATTATTATTATTTTTATTCATTTATTTTTTGCAAATGGCATGCTTTGTCTGGCACAGTTTAAAACATACGTTTGATGCTATTTTTCTGTAAGGATTTAAAATCTTAAAATCTAGAAATTATTTATTTAAAAAATGTTATGTGTTACAAAAAAGTGAAATATAAAAAATACAGGGAGAACAAATAGATGTATTGAGGTCAGTGCCTACTGCTTATTACTACAGGAGAACGAAGAGACAAACAGACGAGAGCACTGAGAGACCAGCCAAACAAGAATGTATCCTCTCATACGAAAAAGATCACAGACATGCTGCTGCATTACGCAAAAATAATATAACAAATAATGCACTCGAATGCATTCCTCTTACTACATAACGTTAAAGCGCTGTGAAACTGACAGAAATCCTATAAGGACACCTCTGATTCACTTTACATTACCGTTCATTAATCTCTCACCCCATTCCTCTACCTCTCTACCTCCTTTTATCCTCCCTGAGCTATTCTTCCTCGAGTTTCTATCATTTTCTTCCCATTGTTATAAATCGCCCATGTTTGGCTGAGGGCCACAGCTTGACTGGTAAGATGATCCGTTCTTATCCATCTGTAATCTATGTGAATGTTCCTGGCTGCAGGGCACACTGGAGTCTTTGATGGATGGTAGGATGGCGTGAAGTGCTCAGGGTGAATCGGAAAAGGGGATGTACGCTAGAAAGAGAGAAAGAAAGGGGGGGGGGGCAGCTAATGATCTAATGCGCCTTTTATCCATATCCTCATTGGCAATACCAGCATAACGACACACTGCCCTGTTACTTCAGAGTTCAAGCATTTGATCCTTAATCAGTCTCGAGCGTCTTTGCCCTGACCCTCTGAATAATGCGGTTATCTTTAAACTGGCCTTCTGCCTGAAAGTGCAATAGCCGTCTTAGTTGTGTCCTCCACCACAAAAGAAGCACTGCATCTTTGACCGGTGCTGTGGAACGTGGCCACTCCCTTGTTTTATTCCCTTCCCCTGCAGCAGTTTCCCATCTATCCTCTCGTAATCTATCTATAAACTTCCTCAACCCACTTCCCACCCTTCCCCATTAAAGGTCTGGGGTGCACGCCCAGGAAAAACAATGGCCGTCCTGTCTATCTTACCCGCGTTCTCAAAGCCTCCTGCCCTCAGGTATATGAAATCCTATCACTCAGCACAAATGGCTGGATTAGGCCAAATTCATCTGCGGAGGGAGAGGAGAAAGAGGGCTGGGAGATTCCTGCACAGATAACAGGGAGGAACATGGGTAAGATGATCCACTGCTGCCCGTTTTATTAGCAGTTCCTGGAGGCCACTGTTTCTTTAAAAAGGAAAAAAAAAACTGCAGAACGGGTCTCTGGTAAGTCACAGGACATGAATAATGGAGGAGGGTTTGCTCAGCAAAGGAAAGGTTCATATCGGTGCTTGTGTGTTTTTAGTGGCATGATAAACGAGTGTATCTTCCGCTCTATCCATGTACCATTAGCGCCATCGGTCCAATCACTTTAAGTGCTCTGAGCTCTTCGAACGTGACATTATTGGTGTATGTTCACAGGAGGCTGATTGTCCTTAACATTGTCCTCAACTTCTAGGGTACTGCTAGGTGCTTGTTTACTGCTCCAAGTAAAAAGAGTCCTTTTTTTCCTTATCACCCACTGAGCAAAAATCTTCAATCAGTGAGAACAATAATTATACACTTTTCCTTAGTAAGCTGGGAAATTCAAACTTGCTTACATACTGTTCAGAAGTTTGGGTTTATTTTTTACTTTTTTGATAAGTAGCATCTTATGCTCACTAAGGCTGCATTTATTTGATAAAAAATACAGTAAAAGTTTAGTTTTCCTATATTATACATCTTTAATATTTTAAAAAGCTGAACTGAATTCAACCTTTATTACTTTTCTTTTTTTTTTTTCTTTGATGCATAGAAAGTTCAGATGAACAGCATTTTTTCAAAATGTCCGAGGAATCATTTGTAACATTAGAAGAGTGATTCTCAACAAGGGGGCCTTAGCAAACTTCCAAGGGAGGCGTAGGATGACTTAATATGATTTAAAATAAGACAAAACAAGCATTAAAATAAGTTAAAACAAGTTAAAACAGCTATTTATTTTCTTTTAAAACCAGTTCCCATTGTCTTGGAAAACCTGGATATACTGTATGAGGAAGCCTACTTTTAAAAGTGTGATTTCTAGACCTGACAAGTCATGTAAATTAATAAACCTGTAAAAGTAAACTATATATATATATATATATATATATATATATATATGAATAATTTAAAACATTCTAAAATAATAAGCATAAGATTAACAACTGACAGTTCTCATTTTAACATTTAGCATTACCTTAACAGACAGAATCCAATATTTATCATTAAAAAAGAAATGAAAATTGACCTTTCTAATTTTATTAAATTTATATAATAATTTTACATAATGTTCTAAAATAATAAGTTGAAGATTAACAACAGACAGTAATAAATGTTAACATTGAGTTCAGAAGTTTGGGTTTATTTTTTACTTTTTTGATAAGTAGCATCTTATGCTCACTAAGGCTGCATTTATTTGATAAAAAATACAGTAAAAGTTTAGTTTTCCTATATTATACATCTTTAATATTTTAAAAAGCTGAACTGAATTCAACCTTTATTACTTTTCTTTTTTTTTTTTCTTTGATGCATAGAAAGTTCAGATGAACAGCATTTTTTCAAAATGTCCGAGGAATCATTTGTAACATTAGAAGAGTGATTCTCAACAAGGGGGCCTTAGCAAACTTCCAAGGGAGGCGTAGGATGACTTAATATGATTTAAAATAAGACAAAACAAGCATTAAAATAAGTTAAAACAAGTTAAAACAGCTATTTATTTTCTTTTAAAACCAGTTCCCATTGTCTTGGAAAACCTGGATATACTGTATGAGGAAGCCTACTTTTAAAAGTGTGATTTCTAGACCTGACAAGTCATGTAAATTAATAAACCTGTAAAAGTAATGTAATGAGTAAGTAATAGTAATGAGTAAAAATTCTAAAACAAATATGTATTTTACTATATGCCAAGCTCTCAAAATTTCTATTGGGTAGAAACTGTGAGTAAAATTTAGGAATAAAATAAAATAAATCCTTATCCAGTTAATTACAAACTGGAAGAATCATTTATATTAAGGGTAAAAAATTGTGGGAACCTTGAAGAATATAAAAACTCCTAAAACTTCTGTAATCCTGAAATGTAATTATTTTCATTTAAAATATATTTATTTTATTTTATTTTAGTTAGTATCTTAGTGTTTTTCAATTTAATTTAGTTTTTCCTCTAAACTAGGAGTAGATTAAAATAATAGATTAAAATACTGAAAACAAAACTAGGGCTAAAAAGTGTGGGGGGCCTTGGAGTCAAAAAGGTTAAGAAACACTGAATTAGAAACACCTTTAATGTCACTTTTGACCAATTTTAAGCTTAATAAAAGTATTAGTTTCTTTAAAAAAAACAAAACATTTGAATGGTAAAAAGTAAATGAGAACTGGGGCTGCAAATTCCAAAATGACCACAAAGCACCATAAAAGAACCATAAAATGGTTGTACATTCTTCTGAAACCAAACAATAGCTTTATGTGAGAAACAGGCCAATTTAGGCACTAAAAATCTTCTTATGAGAGTTCTAGAAACTAGCAATATCTGACTTGTAAGCAAAGTCTTTTTAAAGTATTGTTTGATCTGGTTCACAAAACCAGTCTAAATCATTCATTCACAAATGAATGACACACACAGATCAAAACTCACAACCTGAAGTGTTTAAAAGCTCACTACATTAAAGAAAAAAAATTTCAGAATATAGCACTACATTAAAGAAAAAATTATTCAGAATATAGCACTTGGGGTCATTTTTAAAGCTTGTAATCTCCAAAAGAGTGACCAGGTCCTGTATATTATTCAGAATTTCTCCTTGTGTGATCCGCAGAAGAAATAAAGTCATACAGGTTGTAACAGCATGAAGGCGAGTAAATGTTTTCATCTTTTGGTGAACTAATCCTTTAAAACCGAGAAGCAGACACTGAGAAATACAGAGATGTGAGTGAAAGAGAGCAAGAGAAAAAACAAGCAGGGAACTGGGTTAGTCTGAAAACATATTCTCTTTGAACGTAAAGGTCCCAAAGGTGGCGTGCAAAAAAAAAGGCAGAGGAAGACAGAGAGAGGGGAATCCTGACCTGCTTCTATGAATCTCACACTTCAACGCCACTCTCCCTGAATACTGTCACCTAATATAACTGACTGCAGAATAGTTCAATTCTCAGAAGGAAGTGTGTTCATTTAACATTCATCTAGTGCTGACTGAATCGCACGCTGAACAGTGAGAACCAGCTATTAATAAGTCATCCTTAGGCTACTTGTCTTCATCTAGAAAATACATCCACAGCTCCAGGAGGGTCTAATTCCCATTTAACCTTGATGTACTGTATGGTTTTTCATATATCCTTCTCTCACACACTCACACACACACACACACACACACACACATATACAAACATAATCACACGTCTGTAACACATGCTTACATCCAACAAATGTGTACTGGCAGTCTCCTTATATAAAGACTACGGCTGACCTTGCAGTCCAGCTGAATGTGAGAGGAGGAGGGAGAACTGGGCATAAGGTAAGAGAAGGAGAAAGGCTGACTACTGACGTAGCACCATATTGCGTCCTCTCCTTTAATCTCTTCCACTTTGTTGTTTCCTTCTCTCCCATTTTTACGGTTTTGTTTCCTCCCCTTTTCTCCTTTTTACAGTTTTTCCTCTCCTCTTTTTCACTATTTTGTTTCCAGTCCTCCTCTATGTTGCAGTTGTTTCCTCCTGTTTCTCCTTTTACAGTTTTGTGTCCTTTTTTCTCCTTTTTAGTAGTTTCTTCCTCACGTCTCCTTTTTACAGTTTTGTCCCATTCTCTTCCCCTTTTTACAGTCTAGTGTCCTCCTGTTCTCTTCTTTTTAGTTTAGTTTCCTCACGATTGCTTTTTCCATTTTTGTGTCCTTTCTTTTTGTTTTGTTTCATTCTCTCCTTTTTACAGTCTTGTTTCCTCCTCTCCTGTTCTTTTTACTGTTTTGTTTCCTCCTTTTCTCTCCTTTTTACAGTTTTTCTTCATCTTCTCTCTTTTGTACAGTTGTGTTTCCTCCTTTTCTCTCCTTTACAGTTTTTTCTTCCTCTTCTCTCTTTTTAGTTTTTCCTCCTCTCCTCTCTTTTGTCTAGTTTTGTTTCATCCTCTTCTCTCCTTTTTATATTCTTGTTCCATTCTCTTCTCTTTACAGTTTTGTTTCCTCCTCTTTAGTTTTGTTTCCTCTTCTTCTCTCCTTTTTGCAGTTTTTCTTCCTCTTTTCTTTTGTAGTTTTGTTTCCTCCTCTCCTTTGTACATTTTGTTTCCTTCATTAACTGACCTTTACTGTTTTTGATTGACTGAATGAATCGGTGAATAATTTTTTACTGTCCTCACTGTTTTTCCTCTTTTTCTCCTCTCCTTTACTGTCTTGTTTTTTTACTCATCTAGGCCTAATACTTCTGTTCATACTTCTCCTCCCCTCATTTTTACAGTTTTTCCCCTTTTCAGATTTGTCTTTTTCTCCTTCACTGTCATCAACTTTCCTCTCCTTTTATTGTTTCTTCCTCTCTTTTTTCCCACTGTTTTGTGTTTCCTCCTCTCCTCCGCTACCTTGTTTGCAGAAGCAAAGGTGAGTGTGACAGAGAGCTCCATGGAGGTGCAAAAGTGTAAGTTTGCGGATGCCGCTTCTTTCATTGTTATTGTGCTGCATTTTTTAATGAGTCAACTGCCCCCTCTCTGCCACACAAAGGCCTGATTGAATGTGGCATCCCATTATCATGTAAAAGAGCCCTGCTTCATCTTTGAGCTGCTGACTGACAGCTGATATCATCTGAGTAATTGCACTGGAGCTCACAGAGGGAGCAGGGGATAAGAGATTTGGAATTTTCTGGAGCTGGTGAGAGTGAGTATGGAGGGAGCGGTGGATCTTCTCTTCAATCGTCTCCACCAGGAAGAGTCTTCTGGGATGAGAGCTGTGTTTTGTGCACTGTTAGACTGTGTTTTAGACTATTACACAACACTGCGCAAGAATCCTCTGCA
>NW_015560626.1:996122-1007676 GCF_001515605.1 Sinocyclocheilus anshuiensis | reverse complement strand
TTCTCTCCTTTTTGCAGTTTTTCTTCCTCTTTTCTTTTGTAGTTTTGTTTCCTCCTCTCCTTTGTACATTTTGTTTCCTTCATTAACTGACCTTTACTGTTTTTGATTGACTGAATGAATCGGTGAATAATTTTTTACTGTCCTCACTGTTTTTCCTCTTTTTCTCCTCTCCTTTACTGTCTTGTTTTTTTACTCATCTAGGCCTAATACTTCTGTTCATACTTCTCCTCCCCTCATTTTTACAGTTTTTCCCCTTTTCAGATTTGTCTTTTTCTCCTTCACTGTCATCAACTTTTCTCTCCTTTTATTGTTTCTTCCTCTCTTTTTTCCCACTGTTTTGTGTTTCCTCCTCTCCTCCACTACCTTGTTTGCAGAAGCAAAGGTGAGTGTGACAGAGAGCTCCATGGAGGTGCAAAAGTGTAAGTTTGCTGATGCCGCTTCTTTCATTGTTATTGTGCTGCATTTTTTAATGAGTCAACTGCCCCCTCTCTGCCACACAAAGGCCTGATTGAATGTGGCATCCCATTATCATGTAAAAGAGCCCTGCTTCATCTTTGAGCTGCTGACTGACAGCTGATATCATCTGAGTAATTGCACTGGAGCTCACAGAGGGAGCAGGGGATAAGAGATTTGGAATTTTCTGGAGCTGGTGAGAGTGAGTATGGAGGGAGCGGTGGATCTTCTCTTCAATCGTCTCCACCAGGAAGAGTCTTCTGGGATGAGAGCTGTGTTTTGTGCACTGTTAGACTGTGTTTTAGACTATTACACAACACTGCGCAAGAATCCTCTGCATGCGCGCGCACACACATACACTCAGGTGGGCGGTAGAACAGAAAGGCTAAGCACACAGCAGAAAGGTTTACATGTGGTGTGAGCCAGAAGAGGAGGGAAGCAACTGCAGACACTAAACTAAACAGAGTGCGCAACGTACAAGTTTGTGAAGCTACTTTAAAGTTGGAGGAGCTTGAAGCATGACAAGCTTTAAAGATCCACAACAGTATTGAAAAAGATGCAACAAAAATGACTAAAAGCAGCAAACTTATAAATGACATATGTTGTAATTATAAATATGCTACTGTTTAAAAGTTTGAGGTCAGTGATACTTTTTAATGTTTTTGTAACAAAAAGCTGCATTTAGAGTATTTAATCCAACATACAGTAAAAACAGTAATATTGTAAAATATTATTATAATTCAAAATAAATATTTTTTGCTGTTATATGCTTTAAAACGTAATTTATTCTTGTGATGGCAAAGCTGAATTTTCAGCATCATTACTCCAGTCTTTAATGTCACATTTTCTTATTATTACTGATGTTGAAAACAGCTGCTTAAAGGGGTCATATGATGCGATTTCAAGTTTTCCTTTCTCTTTGGAGTGTTACAAGCTGTTCGTGAATAGATAAGATCGTCAACATATTCTGTTACACCAAATACACAAAATAATGATCTTTAAAAAGCATCATATGACCCCTTTAATATTTAATGGAAAAGGTAGCAACATTAAGGATTCTTTGATGAGTAGAAAGTTCAAAAGAACAGAATTAATTTGAAATAGCCTAGATTCTTTGTAATAATGTCTATACTGTCACTTTTTAATTTGTCCTTGCTGAATTAAAATATACATTCTTAAAAAAATTCTACATAATGTTGTAAAATAACTATTTTGTGTTCTATATAATTTAAAAAAATGTTGCACAGCTGTCTGCACAAGAACTGAATGAATCAGTGAATCATTTTTTGAATCAGTTCATTTAAATGAATCAAACCAGTTCACTAAAATGATCATACTTTCCAATGTGTGCACACATAAGTGTTTGATTGCATTAGTTTATTCAGCTGTAAAATGTAATGTAGAACTTTGTAACACTATAGCACTGATCTAGTTGTGAGAAAAAAATTATAATAGTTACTGAGATTATAAAAATGATAAACAAAAGATAAACTATTTTGAATACAGTACATCTGTGCTACTGTCACACTACCGAACAATGTCGTTAAGCTCAGAGCTGTGTTATACTCACCTCACAAACACAACCGGGTTGGTGCATCATCTCTGCAGCACCGTTCACTGCCTGCTTTTGTATCTAGAACGATTCTTCCCCCTTCACTCTTTTCTTTCAAACTCCTTTACTTCCTCCTTCCTGCATCATTGAACACCCCTCCTCTCTCTCTCTCTGCAGTAAATGATGATTGAGCAAACAGCACACTGGAGGAGGGCTGCAGAAAAGATGGTTATCTGGCCTTCACGTGCCGCGCATCCCAAATCAACCACCTCTCTCCTCTCTGTGTTTTTTCCTTCCGTGGCTTTGGAGATAAACTGGCAGACGGTGGCAGTGTGCAGCATGTGACACAGTGTATACATTAACCCCAATCTCCAGCTTACCCAGGAGAGACGGCTGAGAGAATGAGAGATGGAGAAAGAAAAGGAGCTGCGTAGAAAATGTCCAATGATGGGCTGCCCCTGAGGATCCATGTGCACCTGTAGGTACATTTTCAACGCTTCTGTGACTTTGACGTTTCTCCTCATAGCCCAGAAGCTGCGTTGAAGGTAGGGAGAGGAGGAGCAGAAGAGGAAACACTGAATGAAAGAGAAGGACTGCAGTGTTGTTACAATCCCACTCCACTACGAAAGACATATGGCATCTGAGCTGTCACTTCACTACTGCTGTAAATGTCTTCTGTGGAGGTTTGAAGGGGACTCTGGGACTGAAAGTCGCCTAATGTCTCATATGTCATCTGGTGTTATTGCTGGAGGAGTTAGTCTCGGTTTCATTGGGGCGAAAGCTGTTTACAGATGAAAGGTTTTGCGTAGCTCATCAGGCATTAAGATGACGCATTTAGATAAGCCTGCAACTGCGACGTACAAAGACTCCTTGCCGTCTCGGATGAATAATTAATGTTGCTGTGGTCACAATTGCTATAATCTTAATATATGCCTGTATTTCTTTGCTCCCTCTTATTCATTGACTGACTACTATTCCTTAATGTGAGATTAAAAGGTGATTATTAAATGGATAATGCACCCAACCTGTATGACTTTCTTCTTTTGTGTTTATCAGAATAAATAAGTACACATCAAAACAGATATTAAATAAACAAAATCAAATCCAAATTAAAAACATGAAATAAATACTTAAATAAAAACATATGTAAAAAGTAAACAAAAAATTAAATACATACAAAAATAAAAACAAAATAAACACAAAAATAAATAAATACATAAAGACTAAAAATAAACAAAAACAAAAACAACAAACATAATTAAATATATAAATAAATAAATTCATTCATTTGTTCGTTCGTTCGTTCGTTCATTCATTCATTCTGCCATCATTTACATTTAAAACAAAAGTCAATGGGTTACAAAATAAAAACAACAAAAAAATAGAAAGTCGTACAAGTTCGAAATAAAATGAGGGTAATTATTAAGTAATTTTTTTATTTGATTTGGATGAACTATTCCTTCAAGAGCTCTCCTCCTCTCCAAAAATAAAAATAAAGACAAATAAAGACATAAAAATAATACAAATAAAAACATGAAATTAAATACTTAAATAAAAAATAAATACATAAACAAAATAATGTAAATATATACAGAAATAAAAACAACAAAATTCAAATAAATAAATACATCAAAATAAAAAACAAAGACAAAAATAAATAAATCATTCATTCATTCTGCCATCATTTACATTTAAAATGAAAGTCAGTGGGTTATATAAGTCATACAAGTTTGAAATAAAATGAGGGTGAGTAAATGACTACAAAAAATGATGACACCCACTTTTGGGTGAACTATCTCTTTAAGAGCTCTTCTAGTCGTGTCAAACATACAGAGCAAAGAAAACCATGCTCACTGTTTCTCCTGCTCTCCTCTCTCTTCCCTCTGTCCATACTCAGATAGCCATGAAATCAACAACTCATGTGGATTAAGAGGAAGCCGCCACATTTTTTTCATAGAGGAGAGGATATTTGCCAGCACTCCAAACTAACAGCAGTGAGAAGGTGGTATCACTTATATCAACTCAATTATAGGTCTTTGTGCAGATCTTGATCTGGTGTGTGTTCCACCTGCACCATGAAGGACACTGAGGACAAAGTCATTCGTTGAAATCTCACACTTGTGTGCCGCGCAGTATCGTCAATTTGATCACACGGGCCATTAAATTGATCTGTATGTGTGATCAGTCTTGCGTGGGGCAGACACAACAGGCAACGGAGTCCATCAAGTCCCCGGTAATTCTCGCCATAATGGCTTCCCACCACAAATGAAAAGATCAGTCCTCTCTTTTAAATCCCCGTGTGTTTGTATTAAGCATTTAGATCTATCACTGTTACAGTTGCTTAGAGATCGCCTCCATCCCAATCAATTGACCTGTCTAAAGAGCCAGTTTATCTGCTACAAATATCCTTAAAGTAATTCCCTTCTCAGCCAGGGTGGAACAAACTGAAGAAGTCAGAGTTTCTGATTCAATGAATATCGATGTGTACCTCTGGCCACCACTGACATATGTGGGCAACATGTCTGCTGATCCAGAATAATGCCACGCTTCATCCATGTTGTGAACAACTAGAACAACTGCTCTCTCGCCCAATCAATGTTTTCCTCTATTTATCCTGGTCTTGCTCATTCTGCATAAGGATCAATGATAAGGCACTGGTTTCTTTTTGTCCTGGATACAGTATAAAATTAACTATCTAAAAACGAACTAAAAAATCATTGATTTTGCAGCATGTGACACAGTGTATACATTAACCCCAATCTCCAGCTTACCCAGGAGAGACGGCTGAGAGAATGAGAGATGGAGAAAGAAAAGGAGCTGCGTAGAAAATGTCCAATGATGGGCTGCCCCTGAGGATCCATGTGCACCTGTAGGTACATTTTCAACGCTTCTGTGACTTTGACGTTTCTCCTCATAGCCCAGAAGCTGCGTTGAAGGTAGGGAGAGGAGGAGCAGAAGAGGAAACACTGAATGAAAGAGAAGGACTGCAGTGTTGTTACAATCCCACTCCACTACGAAAGACATATGGCATCTGAGCTGTCACTTCACTACTGCTGTAAATGTCTTCTGTGGAGGTTTGAAGGGGACTCTGGGACTGAAAGTCGCCTAATGTCTCATATGTCATCTGGTGTTATTGCTGGAGGAGTTAGTCTCGGTTTCATTGGGGCGAAAGCTGTTTACAGATGAAAGGTTTTGCGTAGCTCATCAGGCATTAAGATGACGCATTTAGATAAGCCTGCAACTGCGACGTACAAAGACTCCTTGCCGTCTCGGATGAATAATTAATGTTGCTGTGGTCACAATTGCTATAATCTTAATATATGCCTGTATTTCTTTGCTCCCTCTTATTCATTGACTGACTACTATTCCTTAATGTGAGATTAAAAGGTGATTATTAAATGGATAATGCACCCAACCTGTATGACTTTCTTCTTTTGTGTTTATCAGAATAAATAAGTACACATCAAAACAGATATTAAATAAACAAAATCAAATCCAAATTAAAAACATGAAATAAATACTTAAATAAAAACATATGTAAAAAGTAAACAAAAAATTAAATACATACAAAAATAAAAACAAAATAAACACAAAAATAAATAAATACATAAAGACTAAAAATAAACAAAAACAAAAACAACAAACATAATTAAATATATAAATAAATAAATTCATTCATTTGTTCGTTCGTTCATTCGTTCGTTCATTCATTCATTCTGCCATCATTTACATTTAAAACAAAAGTCAATGGGTTACAAAATAAAAACAACAAAAAAATAGAAAGTCGTACAAGTTCGAAATAAAATGAGGGTAATTATTAAGTAATTTTTTTATTTGATTTGGATGAACTATTCCTTCAAGAGCTCTCCTCCTCTCCAAAAATAAAAATAAAGACAAATAAAGACATAAAAATAATACAAATAAAAACATGAAATTAAATACTTAAATAAAAAATAAATACATAAACAAAATAATGTAAATATATACAGAAATAAAAACAACAAAATTCAAATAAATAAATACATCAAAATAAAAAACAAAGACAAAAATAAATAAATCATTCATTCATTCTGCCATCATTTACATTTAAAATGAAAGTCAGTGGGTTATATAAGTCATACAAGTTTGAAATAAAATGAGGGTGAGTAAATGACGACAAAAAATGATGACACCCACTTTTGGGTGAACTATCTCTTTAAGAGCTCTTCTAGACGTGTCAAACATACAGAGCAAAGAAAACCATGCTCACTGTTTCTCCTGCTCTCCTCTCTCTTCCCTCTGTCCATACTCAGATAGCCATGAAATCAACAACTCATGTGGATTAAGAGGAAGCCGCCACATTTTTTTCATAGAGGAGAGGATATTTGCCAGCACTCCAAACTAACAGCAGTGAGAAGGTGGTATCACTTATATCAACTCAATTATAGGTCTTTGTGCAGATCTTGATCTGGTGTGTGTTCCACCTGCACCATGAAGGACACTGAGGACAAAGTCATTCGTTGAAATCTCACACTTGTGTGCCGCGCAGTATCGTCAATTTGATCATTAAATTCATTAAATTGATCTGTATGTGTGATCAGTCTTGCGTGGGGCAGACACAACAGGCAACGGAGTCCATCAAGTCCCCGGTAATTCTCGCCATAATGGCTTCCCACCACAAATGAAAAGATCAGTCCTCTCTTTTAAATCCCCGTGTGTTTGTATTAAGCATTTAGATCTATCACTGTTACAGTTGCTTAGAGATCGCCTCCATCCCAATCAATTGACCTGTCTAAAGAGCCAGTTTATCTGCTACAAATATCCTTAAAGTAATTCCCTTCTCAGCCAGGGTGGAACAAACTGAAGAAGTCAGAGTTTCTGATTCAATGAATATCGATGTGTACCTCTGGCCACCACTGACATATGTGGGCAACATGTCTGCTGATCCAGAATAATGCCACGCTTCATCCATGTTGTGAACAACTAGAACAACTGCTCTCTCGCCCAATCAATGTTTTCCTCTATTTATCCTGGTCTTGCTCATTCTGCATAAGGATCAATGATAAGGCACTGGTTTCTTTTTGTCCTGGATACAGTATAAAATTAACTATCTAAAAACGAACTAAAAAATCATTGATTTAAAGGGATAGTTCACACAAAAATGAAAATTCTGTCATTAATTACTCACCCTCATGTTATTTAAAACCTGTAAGACCTTCGTTCATCTTCGGAACACAAATTAAGATATTTTTGATGAAATTCACTTTCCGAACCTGCATAGACAGCAGGGCAACGGACACATTCATGGCCCAGAAAGGTAGTAAGGATATCGTTAAAATAGTCCATGTGACATCAGTGGTTCAACTGTAATATTATGAAGCTATGAGAATACTTTTTGTGCACAAAGAAAACAAAAATAATGACTTCATTCAACAATTTATTCTCTTCTGTGTCAGTCTTCAACGCACGTTCATGACAGTACCATGGCGCAGGTTGCATTGCTGTCTATGCAGGGTCAGAAAGCTCTCGTATTTCATCAAAAAAAAAAAATCTTAATTTGTGTTCTGAAGATGAACAAAGGTCTTCTGGGTTTGGAACGACATGAGGATGATTAATTAATGACAGAATTTTAATTTTTGGGTTAACTATCCCTTTAATGACTTATATAGACCTCTTTATTGAGAAAAAAAAAACAAATCTCGGAATTCTAACAAATTTTTAATATTTCGTGGGGTCAAAAATGTATTGGTAGTAGGAAAAGTTATTATTAAAAAGTGTGAAATTTGTGAATAAATAAAAAAAAATACTTGCCATAGTTTTTTAATCACGTTTTATTATCACTTGCTATTTTATCACATTTGATTATTACTTTTTATTTTATCACATTTTATTATCACTTTTTTAAAGAGCAGGTCATATGGGTTTTTGAAAAATATCTCTTTTGCAGTTTATAATGTAGCTATCCTTAAATGAAAACAGTCTGCAAAGTTGTTAATCAAAAAAGTGCATGATAAATAAAGATATTGTCTCTCGAAAGAGAGAGTCGATTCTGAATCGCCTTAACGAGTCGTCATATTTTTGAATCTTTTGCCTGTTACCGGTATACGTCACTGGGTAACACATTTGCATAATCCCCGCCTGCCCGCGAAATACGAACAGAGTCTGACCTGCCCACAAACACTTTCACTAGTTAGTGTGTTTACATCATGTTGAGAAGACGCTGTGTTCAAGGATACCACACAAATACAATTGAACCATTTGTTGTGTGCTTGTCATTTTACCGAGGACTGTTTCTCTAATCTTGGCTTTTATCTCCGTTGGCTTCTAATCTTCTTTATTTGGACTAACAAGCTCTCCGAACCACAACCTGTAAGTACGATTGATACGTTATGTGTACATTTTCAATTGAGTGCTCAAAATATCGAGTTTTTGTGCTAATATGTGATGTATACCTAGTGCAGCTTTAGGTTTCCAGGTAAACCACGATATTAGTGTCTTGCTGAAATAGTTCTGATAATTCGCTGTGAACCTATTTCCTAAGAATGTGTCGATTAATGTAGACTGACGTTTATTCTAATTACTTCGTTTAATAATAAAGAATGTAGTGTAGCGCATAGACTTTATAATCATTGTGAAATTGCTGTTTATTTTGCTGCACCGGCAGTTATAGGGTTAAAGCGGGAGAGACGAGCGAGTTAGTTAGGCTGGTGCACCTGTGAGCTGTTCTGTTTAAAAGTTAAGACACAGCATCGGCACCCATAGCCTTGTGGTTAGTGCATCGACATATAGCGCAACTGTGCTCACAGCGACCCAAGTTCGAATCTCACCTCGAGGTCCTTTGCCGGTCCTGCTCCCTTCTCTCCTCCCAGTGCTTTCCTGTCAGCTCTCTACTGTCCTCTCACAATAAAGGCATAAAAAGGCCATAAATATAACTTAAAAAAAAAAAAGTTAAGACAGAGTGTCTTTTGTCTGTCGTTCTTCAAACATTACAGCAGACATATTTTGGTTTAAAAACTGTATTGTTTCATCAGTTAGTCACGTTAGCACTCGGAAATCATTGAAAAATTATTCTAATATTAAATGTATATTCTGAGAAAATTACAATGTTTTCTGACCTTTTAAACCTGTTGTAGGGGACTCCAACACAATATTAGTACACTTTAAAATACCATATGACCTGCTCTTTAAAAACAAAATAATGTGAAAAGAAGAATATTTAAACAGGAAATAATATGATTCAGGCCAAATTAATTTCCCCATATATATTTTTTATGTTTTTGAAAGGAAATTCATGTGCATTTATTTACGTAAAACAGTAATACTGTGAAATGCTATTACAATTTTTAAAAATTTAACAAAAACTTAGTACTGGGCGGTATGACAAAAAATTTATATCACGATATTTTTCAAAATTATACCGGTTTCACGGTCCATGACGGTATTTTTTTTTCCATGTATGACCGGGTGTTAACCATATTTTCTACTGATTGAGAGAGGAAATACTGCAGTATATTGACATAGAATGGCCTATTTTACTGTCATGATGAGTGAATATTGTCAAAAAATACCACACTAAATAGTGACTAAACACGACCCCTTTTAATACATGTTAACAAGTCGCTAGGTTTGTCAGTATGAATATTCTATGGAAAAAAGCCGCTAAAAGGGTCTGAAAGTTGCTAAATCTAGTGCTAAAGTCGTGCTCGTGTGTGTGAGACGCGGGAGCTGATGGCAGGGGGCGGTGGATATTTGTCAATGTGGATATTGTGGATGAGTTCTTCTGAGTCATCACATTCTATTAGTTCTACAGCTTCAGTTTCGGAACTTTCACGCTTAGTAACACATACAGCTGTTCCCTCACCACAGTGCAACAGTGAAAAGGGACCCATTTCAAACAGTGTCGCATTCCAAACGTTGTCTAAGCGACATACACCGGTATTGTGGTATTTTAAAAATTCATATCATAACAAAAATAAACACCAGTATTCGGTATGAACCGGTATACCGCCCAGCACTACAAAAACTGTTTTCTATTTGAATATAGTTTAAAAAGTAATTTATTCTTGTGTCATTACTCCGGTTTTTAGTGTCACATGATCCGTCAGAAATCATGTTTGGTGCTAATTTGGTGCTCTAGAAACATTTTGTATTATTATCAAACTTGAAAACAGCTATGCTGCTTCATATTTTTGTGGGAACAGTGATATTTTTCACAGTGATGATATTTTTTATATATTTTTTGCAACAAGTAACAAGTTTAACATTGAATATAGTATTAATAAAAAAATAAAAAAAACGTTACTAACCTCTTAAATAGTAGTATGTATAATAACTTGTGTACACATGTATTCAAGGTGTAAGGGAAATATTTTTACTTTTTACTTGATGGTTACACCATTTTACATTTTTAGTCATTAAATAAAAATGTTTTGTTTTTTTTGGGGGGCAAAAATGTTTTCAAAAATGTATATAGCCAACCAGTTTTCCACGTGTTTTAAACTAGATTTTGAAAATGCTTCTTCTGTTCATTTTTTCAGACATCCTTATTTGTCACTGACCCATAAATATTTCTCTCTTCTTTTTTCCCCATCCTCGTCTCTTTTACCTCAGTCCTCAGTGTTGATTTTGGTTTCTCTTTATCTGTCTCCTCCTCAGCTTGTCTCCCACCGCTGCTATTTAAGGCTACATCCTGTCTCTCGGTAGCAAAGGACATGCACATATAATTTAATGCACCTTGGAGGTCTCCCCAGCTTGCTGGCTGGACTGTGGTGCATGGTATCAGAATGTGAGATGCGCATTTTCCTCTGGAGTGTGAGTGAAGAGGAGGCTATGAGGAGGGGAGAAATGGTGGCAGAGTTCGGAGCAGCCCGTTGAGTCGGCTGGGAAAGAGGGGGAGAGAGACAGACGAAAGAACGGCTGTATGTAATGGAATGCAGCTCTGCAGTGCTGTCTGCTCACTGTGGGGCACCAGGAGGGACCGATATGACGCTTCTTCGAAACGGATTTCGAATCATGTGAGCCCTCAGCATTCTCTTTTGTCCCCGCTTCTTAAGTGCGTTTTCACCCCCTCTCTCTGTCTGTTTTTCCCCCTCCCTTCATACTTGCCTCCATCTCTGTGACTGCGGCAATGCAGGGCAGTCAACTGGAAAATCCACTGATTGTTTCTGACAAAAATAGAGGGGGTGACAGAGAAAACATAGATGGTAAAAGAAATTAAAAAGAGAGAAATTGGATGGTGAGAAAGAGAATGAATGGCACATCAATAGCAGGGAGAGGGGATTTGAAAAGGAGCAGTTTTAGAGGTCACTGGTTTGGAGCTGCAGGTGGCGACCAGGACGTCACACACCTATTTTTCCAAGTGCCAGCAGTGGCCGTCCTTGCTCACTTGGGGGCCTAGGCAAAATAAGACATGACTAAAGGAAAAATAAATACTTTTAAACAACTTCAAAGCTCTTTTGTGCAACTGAAAAATCGGAAAGTTCAGTTTGGTTTCATACTAGTTTAGTTTAACAGTCGAATATCCAAACAAAACATATATTAAATAAATTACTATGCAGTTATATATATATA
>NW_015560626.1:986522-996011 GCF_001515605.1 Sinocyclocheilus anshuiensis | reverse complement strand
ATGGTTTAGTTTAATAGTTTCCTACTAAATAGAACCTTATATCAAATACATTTCTATGCATTTATATATAATATATTAAGAATTCGTAATATTTAATAATATTCCTAAAGAGACCTCTTTATTAAGAAAAAACAAATGAATTCTAACAAATTTTTAAATATTTTGTGGGGTCAAAAATGTATAGGTAGGAGAATTATCATTCAAAAGTATATATATATATATATACATACATAATATATGTGTGTGTACTGTGTATACATGCAAATATCTTCTTAAATATATACATGTATTTTATCTTGGATTTATTTTTATTTTGGATGTGATTAATCATTAATCGATTTGACGGTATTAATATATTATATTATATATATATTAATGCATTAATATATATTTAATCATTCATGATTGCCAGTATACAACAACTAAAAAATAATACAAATATAAATATAAATAAATAAATAAATAAATAAATACAAATGAACTGGACTTTTTGTGTCACACAAAAAATATAATTAAATTTTCCTTTTTTATTTCGTAAACAGTTTTTGGGGACTTGCACCATGAAATTTTCAAACTGCACAAATCAAAACAAAGATCAAAATTTTGATTTAGATTTTAATAAAAACAAAAAAATATGAGCACTGACTCACTGACCCATGAAGATGCTGCATTTTCTACAACGCCATTTCTTATTTTAGTAGTCGGCTGCTCTGATTTTGGGAGAGTGAACTGACTTTATTGTGTTTTGTTTTGCACAGCACGGAGGTCCTTATGTAAGTGTTCTGAAGTTACGCTCCTAAGTAAATAGAGAGTGACAGAAAAGTAAACCCAAAATAGATGCATTGTGGGAGAACTCCACCATCAAGCACCAGAGAGCAGTATGACTCATGCCAACCCCATTCACTAGTAATACGGTCTCTCTCTCTCTCTCGGCTCCGGTCCGTATCAAAAAACACCCTCAGAGCTGCAGCAGCACATCTCACATGTACTTCACAATACCCATTTTCTCTTCCTACTCAAGTTCAAAGACACTCATCACCTTACATCATTTCTCTATATACGAACAATAGGCGATTTGGGCCTCCGGGGAGAGCGGGAGGACGGATGGGCGATATTTTTCAATATTTATTAAATACCATTTGGAGCATTTTCAGGTTAAAGCAAATGATCTGTAGGAGAAAATAACTTTTTGGGAAAATCCACGAATTTCACAGATTTCCTGCAGAGTGACATAGGTAAGTAGCACCTGAGTGCTGGCATGTTTGATGAGATCTGATAAAACGCCACCATTGGTTCACTGCACCTGCCAAACGCTGAATCAACATCACACAGCACTTCCTCTTCACCTGCTCCATCAAAGATCAATTAATATTTGATAAGCCAGTACACTCTTTTAACCAAGATCATACTGGCCAAACCTCCCACCTTCAGATACTAGGGTCTGAATCTGGTGAGTTGGAAACTGAATGAAATGGAATGAAAGTGGAGCAGGTCTAGGGTTTACATAACATCCTCTAAAGGGTTAAGGAACAAGACGCAGGTTTTTGTGCTGAAACCCCACACACAAAAGTGGCGCGACTTCGCCCTTGAGTGATCGTCAGCAAGGCAAATGTCTAAATATGTCATTTCGTACTCCGCTTTCCCTTTCCTTCCTCTGTCTCTCTCCCTGTCGCATTAGCCTTTGAGGCTCCATGCTGTGAAGGTCATCCTCCCTGCAGCTATGGATTACACAGGGGCGCAACCACAAGCAGAATTGGATACCGTCCTTGAGGGGAGGTCTGCCTAACGCCGTCCACCTCCACCAAGGTGTTAATGTTGGCAAGGCATTGGGGTTCACCCAAGAATATAGAGCATATGACATATGAGGGTCAATGACATTATATATGTTTCTACAATCAAATAAAAAAAATAAGATAACAATCCTAAAAGGAAAGAAAAGTTTTTAGAAAAGACTCTTTGTAATTATGCTGGCTTTGAAAAACTTTCATCCGCATGTGAAAAAAGGGTTTCAATATAATAGCTTGTGTGACCATCAAGTAAAAAAAATAAATAAAAAGTTGCTTATACACCTAAAATAAATGTGACTACAGATCTTAATACAAAAATGTAAAAAGTCATTAAATAAAGTGTTTTAAATGTCTTTGTTAAGGATATATATATATATATATATATATACTCTATATACGAACAATAGGCGATTTGGGCCTCCGGGGAGAGCGGGAGGACGGATGGGCGTGAAGGGTCTTGATTAAATGATTATGACTCCTTAGAGTAAGCTAGCGGCGGGCCTCGACTGCGTTCTGTGATGTGTTGAAGGTGGACAGGGAAGGTTGGTCTAGCACAGGTTCTCTCTGCTGTCCACTGCCTGCTGTGACCTTAATTTGTTCTGTCTCGAGTCAGTACACCCACTGGGCGGCTGATGCACCTTCAGGGAACAAA
The DNA here is from genome assembly GCF_001515605.1 of Sinocyclocheilus anshuiensis. Classification (NCBI taxonomy): domain Eukaryota; kingdom Metazoa; phylum Chordata; class Actinopteri; order Cypriniformes; family Cyprinidae; genus Sinocyclocheilus; species Sinocyclocheilus anshuiensis. The sequence goes on along the minus strand of NW_015560626.1, from coordinate 993,572 downwards.
AGAAGAGCGTAACAGAAGCTAGCATCCTAGCAAGCTGACGTGTGTGTGTTCGTGTGTCCAAAGCCTAAGTAGAAATGACAGAAGAAGAACAAACAGGGAATGAGGCTTGGGTGGAGGAGGAACAAAGCGGGATTCATTTCCCACAGCTAATCCGCTAATGAAGATATGCAGCGGTGTATGTGCTGTGATTATTGGGGTGCCACAAAGCTGAATCACTCCCATCGCCCAATATAGCAACACTAATGTGGAGATAGACAACAAAAACACAGGACCGTGGCAGCTGGGACCTTATTTAGCGCCTCTTTACCGATGCGGCACTGTATAATATGCTCTTTAATCCAATCCGGTGCCAGTGTAAAGATATTTTGTGCTTAATTCCATGAAAGGCCACGTATATGAGATCAGCGCTAGGCGTTTTGCAGAGTGAGGATTGTGAATTCTCCAGCGGCTCTTGCTGTTGTCTTCGCTCTGCAGGGACTGCTGCTTCATTCCATTTGCTAAGCTAATTTTATGGAAATGGCCCACGTCTTTTTTCACAAGCCGCTTTGCTGTTTTTCCTCACAACACGTTTAAGCCACTGGCCGCATCTCAATAAGACGACGCAAGAGAGCACAGTTTGAGCTGTAAATGTACCAGTGATGGAGGGTTTTGGAGAGAAACCGAGAAGCCTAGATCTTATGTGCTTTTCATGACAATAGTATAAACTGTCTCTGCAACTCAAGCCGAAGATCGTAAACACTTCAACTTTCATTTAATAGTGTTTTTTGTGAACAATTTTTTTGAGAACAAATCACTCAAGTTAATTAATCATTACAAATGATTTTGATGAATCGGTAGTGTAAATGGTTCAGTGGCTCACTTTTAACATACAAATCCACATTCACGTGTAGCCACATACTGATGCAATGAAAGGGCCAGAAAATGAATCAGTGAATGAATCTGAATAAATCTTTTTGGTGAATTGATTCAAAAGAATCACTGAGTCACTGTGATGAGTAACAAAGAAAAAAGCACCCAAATACTATAAAGTTTTGGAACAAATCAATGTTTTTATCAAAACCTTTATGTGACCGAATCATTTAAGTGAACAAATCTCTCTGTTTTCAGTTCTGAAAAAGGAATTTTCAGATTTCATGAATGACTCACTCTTAACACACAAAAACACACCACATAATGGTGTAATAAAAAAGCCAATGCAAGAATCAGTGAATGAATCTAAACAAACCTTTTGGCAAACTGATTCAAAAGAATCAAGTCATTTAGTGCAGAAAAGAACATAAGCAATGAAAAGAAAAGAAAAGAAAAGAAAAAAAGAATATGATGCTCAGCACTCAAAGTAATTGCAGTTTCTATGTAATAAAGAAGAAACCGGTTTCATCACTCTGCCTTCATCAATGTGTCTAATGGGATTAATTAAACAGAAAGTGATTGATATTATTTATGTACGGACCATGTTCTTTGTGTGATTCATACTAATGTGGCTCTACCTATTTAAAAAAAGCTATCAAACAAGAAAGCGCTGTATAAATTGTTTTTTTTCTTAAATTAATCAAAATTCCTACCACTAATGAGGGCAGTTCTACTCAAGAAAAAAGGCATTTTTCATTAAGAGCTTGAGACCAAAGGGAGACTAAAGTGTTCATAATTCATGGATACACCTCCGCAAGGAAGCTGAAATATCAGCCAATGTGCTCAGGCATGTCTGTCACTGCCAAAAGTGTAGCTACGTTGGAAAGGTTTCCTTACTCATCGCTGGACCCGGCTAGCCATGTGGGCCTGGTGCACCTTGCCTAATCTCCACAGAGGCATGTGCGCACACACACACACCAGCGCGTTTACCTCCTGGGCAGGGGCAGGTCTGAGCGCAGTCCCTCCATATCCTCTGCCCTTTGCCACATCGCAAAATGAAGGAGGAGGGGAAGCGAAGAGGAGGTGCAGGTGTGCATACCACAAGCTCCTGACTGGTGCATCACTTTTCTTTTCACCAAGGAAGCTACCTGCTAGCCAATGACTCTATGGCACTCATCCAAACACTGCTGCAAGATCCACATTCACACACAGACACATGTTCTCCCTTTATCTCCTTCTAACCCACACACACACACACACAGCATTCAGGCAGGTCTGAGCCCAGCCTGCATAGCTGGAACTGCCTCCAAAGCCCATTAAAACTCTTCAGCCTCTTTTTAATGATGGATTTACAATAAACATTCAATAATTTGGAGCCTGAATGAACATAAGGTGACATTTCGGGAACATAACTCTAGACGACAGAGGGTCAAGCTAGTCTCCAGGCCAAAACAATCACACTATAACAGTTTGTTCCCAGTTTGACACATTATAGTCAAAAAAAAAAAGATGTGCATGATTTTAACTTTTAACTGAACCTTCCCCCAGGATGTGTCTATGAGAGAACACAGGACTTTTTTAGACATAAGCTACAATGCATTTTACATTTAAAGTTAATATGAAATCACAACTAATCATATCTACTTCCTTAATACAAGTATTATTGTGCCTCTGAAACAACTTTCCTTTTTGCAAAGGTAGCATTACAGGTGTACATAAACCTTATTTTCCCAGTTCAATGAAACTTTATGTCATTAAATCATAAAATGTTTAATCTTTTTTTTTTATTTTATATTTCTTTCTGTATGTATGTATGTATGTATGTATGCATGTATGCATGTATGCATGTATGTATGTATGTAAAAGTGGTACAACCGGAAGCAACATTATGGCCACATGTCATAATGAACTGAAGTGAATCAAAATTGGCCTGTGACCATATCATTAACAAAGATCCACATAAACACAAAAACACCAACAGGTCACACTAAATAAATGCCTTGAACATTTTCTAAACAACATAAAATGCAACTTCAAGAAGTGATAACAAAAATAAGAAACTAAGTAAAAAAAATAAAAATAAAAATAAATGTAAATAAAACAGTAAATAAAATGAATTTAAATAAATAAGGAACGACTGAGTAAAAATAAATAAAATAAAATAAAATTGAAACAAAAAATATTTAAAAAAAAAAAATATATATATATATATATATACTGTATATATGGTAATTTTGCCCTTTCCTAATAAATTATAAGGTGGTTCTTTTTTTTAACCTTTATAATTTGTTACCTTTATACATTTTTGTACACAAAAAAAGTTTTTTAAAAATAATTGATTTCTAAATTTAACATATACTGTAAGTACACTGCTTTGTTGAAAATATATACTACTATATATATATATTACAGTAAAACTTTATTTTAAAACTAATTTTCCCAAAATATAGCAAGATAACTAGCAATTAGTCATTAAACATGTTTTTAATGTAGCATTTTTAATTTTATTTATTTAGGTAAAATTATAAACATTTTCATAGCACAAAGAGCACGATTTTCCTGGACAGTCTGCTTCCTTTCATGCTCCATGGGGAAAAGAAGAAAAAACCCTCACATCACACATGTATCAATTGAAATGAGAGTAAATAAAAGCTGACAGGTGTGTGATTTTTGGGTGAACTGTCCTTAAGGCGTATAGCAGGACACATTTATCCAGAGTGACTTACAAAAAGTGCTTCAGTTTCCATGCATGAACCCATCCAGAAAGGGTATTAAGAGACTCAATAGTCTTGTCAGTGAGCTTGGAGGAGAGATTTCTCCCTCTCTACTGCAAGCTATCACATCTCCAGCCCTCCCTCATTCCCCCTCCAAGCTCCCATGCATCGACCTTCCAGAATTTCAAGGAGAATTGATTTTGTTCCTCTTTTTCGAAACCTTAACAACAGTGGGAAACAATGTACAGTAATACCAGTTATAAACATCTACAGACCTTCGTTCCTTAAATGGCAAACACTGCATTTATTTTCTCTCCTCACACACACAGAGACACACACATTTCCCCCTTCCTCAAAAACCCAGAGATATAAGCTTCATAATTCATCCAGCCTTCCCATTTGTCAGGCATTTGCGCTCAAACTATTGATAAATGTGTGCTGTTTGTGGACGGATGTATGTATTTATCATCCGCTCTGGTTGGCGTATTTCATAAACTGCCTTATTCAAAGGATGACCCCATCGCTGGTATTGTATAGTCAGGCTTTTATGATTTGTTTGCTCTCTGAGTTCTGTCTATACAACAAAATAAACCGTAAAGCAAACAAGGAGGCTCTGTAACAAAGCCAGGATCCAGTCGACCATGTGCATCACAGCAAACACAGATACCAGGAGTGCATTTTGTTAGAAAACACACCGTGTTACAGGATCCCACAGAGGGCTGGCCGTGTGCTTTAAAGAGCAGCTCTATTGGACACCTGGCACTAACACGCACTATGCTTAAACCATTAGAGAATGTATTCGGGCCAGGAATGAGGTGCAATGCGTGTGTGGATGAAGATACAGTTGGGACCATTTCATTCAGTCTGCTGGGCCTCACACAGCAAGTAATGCATTTCCGCCTCCCAGAGCTCCTGTTATAGGCAATTCATTAGTGTCTGTTACACCCACTATTGACAGTCTTCTAGCACCCAGCCAGTCTGTATGTCCGGCTAAGAGTGATGGCTGCGTTTGACGGGGAGAGGGGGAGGAGGACGGAGATGTAAGCGCTCACATAGTGTGAAGCTCAAGTGCAGTTAACCTGTCATTTGGCGAAAAAATAAACTGACCTCCTACGATGCACGCAGCTGACCTGTCTGGGAGAAAAACACACACATGCTGTTTTAGTGAGTAATGATTTCCCTCCTCGTGGCTAATTTATTACGTCGTTCCCCCATTTCTTCAAACGTTTCCTGGCTCGTTCTGTCAGATATCAGATTTTCTTGATGGTTTTGTGGGGTGAAATCTCACCAGCTGAGACAAAAACAAAACCATTTGTGGAGAACGCTAACATAAGGTTTGATTAGGTTATAAAACGAGGAGTGAATATGCAGTGGCTAACCAGCAGTTGCTCAGCCAAACCACTAGCAGGTGTTTAGCTTTAATGGGTGTGAAACTGCACATAAAATCAAACTGAAGAGTATCTGCATGAGGAGGGAAAAACAGCATGGAAAGAACAGTTTGAGTTTCTCCAAAGTGAACAACATAGGTGTGACAAACTCTGCACGTTTAGCATTACACACTTATTATTGTTAACTAAAACTTAAACTATTCAAAATAATTTGCAGTAGGCTAATTGAAATAAAGCTAGAATTAAATAAAAATTAAATATTGGATGAAAAATGCAAACTTGAAATAATAAAATTCAATAAAACTTGAAAATTAGAAATTCTGCCTTGGCAACTAACTGAAATAAGTTGGAATACTATTAAGTAGTAATAGTAATATTAAAACTACTAATATTAAATATTAAATAATACTAATATATATAAAAAAAAGTTATATAGAAACAGTTACATAGTTATATTGGCCATTAAACTCTCTAAAAATCAAACCAGCCATCCTCTGAACACCTGCATGAAAAGACCACCCTAGACCAGAACAATTTGTGGTTGGTCTTGCAGATTGATCTATAAAAATACGCTATTAACCAGCTAAGCATTTTAGCAAGAAGCCATGTTGCTCAAAATGCAATAACCAATTATGCTAGTCTTTTCTACAGTGTAGTACATCATGCTTATACCAAGATGATCGACAAAGTAGTCCGTGTGACATCAGTGGTTCAACTGTAAAGTTACGAAGCTACGAGAATACAGTACCCTGACGCGAGCGTGTGGTGGCGCCGGCACTGACCCAGATCTGGCGTGATGACGTCATTACGCTGGATCTGGGTCAGCGCCGGCGCCGCCACATGCTCGCGTCATGATACTGTCGCGAACGCGCGTCCACAAGGTGTGCAGTAGAGACGAAAATGTGGAATAAAGTCATTATTTTTGTTTTCTTTGCACAAAAAAGTATTCTCGTAGCTTTGTAACTTTACAGTTGAACCACTGATGTCACACGGACTACTTTGTCGATCATCTTGGTACTTTTCTGGACCTTGAACGTGGTAGTTACCTTGCTGTCTATGGGAGGGTCAGAGAGCCCTCATATTATATCAAAAATATCTTAAATTGTGTTCCGAAGATGAACGAAGGTCTTACGGGTTTCGAACAACATGAGGGTGAGTAATTAATGACAGAATTTTCATTTTTCGGTGAACTAACCCTTTAAATAAAGTACACACTTAAAAATGAAGGGCAAAAGTCTAGATTAAATTAGGCTATAATATGCAGCATTCGGACTGGGCTTTAGGGGACAGATCTCATAATTGCTGTGTCATTTTCTTCTAGCCATGCAGAGGAGACAAAACAAAAAATGCTGAGCTTCTCAAACGAACACATTTTTTGTTTCAAAACCTCAAGGGACAGGTGATGTTAAGGTTGACCGCAGCAAAAGAGAGGAGGAGAGAGAGCAGGAAGACAAAAGGTGAGGGGGGAGGGAATGTATGACAGATAACCAGGTAGACAGGAAGCGTGAGAGGATGCCGTATCATAAAGACAGATGTGCTTGCAATGAACATAAAGTCAGAGATGCAGACAGACAAAGAGAAAAGCCAACACATCAGATGACCCTGGGCACTGTGCCTAAATGTCACAAAACATAACGGATCCCTCCAGGGGAAACAAATAAGGGACGGCATGTGTAAATACAGAGAAATATTCTTAGTCCTTCCTTCTGCAATGACTGTACCAAGCTCAAACACTGGTGTTAAAGGGATAGTTCCCCCCAAAATGTAAATGAAGTCATTTACTCAACCTCAAGTCTTTGTTTCACATTTCTGCTGTTTATTTTGAGAAAATTTATGGGAATAAATGCTTGTTGTCAAACTCCAAAAATGACAAAATGTACTATGAAAGTATTCCATATGTACTATCTTCCAAGTCTACCAAAGTCATATGATACCTTTTGTGAGAAACTTACCAAAATCTCTAATTACTTAGAAATAAATCTTTCCCTTACTCTCAAATCATTCACTTTTCTTATACTCAAATATAATGCACGATTGCACGTCATGCCAGGTTTAATAGTAGAACCTGTCTCCATCCATTTATATATACTGTATATATA
>NW_015560626.1:964441-985819 GCF_001515605.1 Sinocyclocheilus anshuiensis | reverse complement strand
TGAACTCTTCATATATATATATATATATATATATATATATATTAAACTGAATAAATTGTAAAAAATTATCAGAATAAATCACAAAAAAAAGTATTTGCAAATAAAACATATCCAAATTCAAGAGACCAAAATCCCCATCTATGATAAAACTGGCCCAAAGCAGAAATGGAAGTTCTAAGTATTTACTAGCATTTTGGAAACTGCAATCACATGATCTTGTTTCCAATTTTTTTTTTTTGCAAAATTCACAAACATATGTGGATGCAACCCAGCAAATGGTGCTAAATACTAAATGTGAACTGACTGTGTCAAAGAAAGTTGAGCAAACAAAAAATAAATGAAAGCTGTGGCAGGAAGAAGATTTTCGGTAAATAATAACTTAAAGGGGTCATCGTATGCCCATTTTCCACAAGTTGATATGATTCTTTAGGGTCTTAATGAAAAGTCTGTAACATAGTTTGGTTAACATTTCTCAATGGTAGTGTAAAAAACTTTAAAAAATTTTTACCCTGTCAAAAACAGCTCTTTTCAGAGCAAGCCGTTTTGTAGCATTTTCCTTTAAATGTTAATGAGCTCTGCTGCCCCCGCCCCTCTCTTCCGAGTCACCCTCTGAGGGACTGTTTCCTTTAGCCACATTCATCGTGAAACTTGCTAATTAGCACATTATTAGGAAAGGCGATTTGCAAAGATTAATTAAAAAAACCATATACTCACTTCTGTAGGTGAAGCTGGATCACTAATGAGTCGCGCGAACATAGATGCATTTAGGTAGATCGGGGGTGCATTCCCTTCAAAAAACAAATGTAATCCACTGCGTCTTCAGCGGCTCAGGTGTCAGGAGTAAATGACTGCTATGTTCATTATTACATCCAACAACAGAACACCGCAATCGCTTAGGAGACATTCTTGTCTACATCTGCTCCGGCGGTGAAACAATGGCGGACTGATGACAGCTCACTCAGGGCGGGTCTAAGGTAAGACGCTAGTCCAGTCTGTGCTGTAACTCCACTGTGAATCAAACTGTCGTGGGAGGGGCCTGTTTTTGTGAAATCACACAGACAGGCATCTGAGATCGGCTCGATTTGAGAAAGGGGAAAACATTTAACCAGATTTTTTTTAAAAACACTGGGTGGATTTTTATCATTATAGGGTGGTTGTGTATACACACTGCCAACACACATTTCAGTTCAAACAACTTGTAAAAGTGCATGTAGCATTCGATGACCTCTTTAAATTTCAGTCTTTTCCTCACATAAAGCTGCATTGCTGAAGCTCAAACAATGCAGCATGGTGCTAGCAACCCCAAGGTCATGGGTTCGATTTCCAGGAAATGTAAGAACTGAAAATGCATACCTTCAGTGCTTTGGATAAAAGCATCTGCCAAATGCCTAAATGTAAATAAAGCTACTGCACAGCTTCATATAAATATAGAGCAGAAGTGACATGAGAACACTCATGAAATACAAACTTTCATTTTTGGGCACTATTCCTTTAAACGAATTGGCTCTGAGAACTTTACTTATCTGTGTGTGAGCTCAGACAGGTGTGCAGGTGTGCATGGAGGAAAGGGGGGGATGTTCTGACTGACTGGCCACAATAGAAACACCACACTGGGCAGGCGGCAGTGAATGCACATCGCGGTGCTGCTGCTCGGGTTACTCACCTCTCCTTCAACAGCCAACCCCACTCTTTGTCTCAGTCCTGCCAATGAAAACATTGGGGACCAGGCAGCGTGCCACGGCTCAGGAGAGTCGATGTGTGTCTGCATGTGTGCATTTATGGCAGTGTATGGTCTGTCTTGTGGGGCTCAGCGGATCTGCAGAACTTTTATGTCCTATTATCAGAGTCAGCTGTGTCTTCACACCACTGGGAACAAATGTCACAAGTTCACAACCTGCTCACCTTTCACACAAAAAGATGTAAGAGAATAGAGAAGTTCAAACACATTTACAATAAAAACACTGACAGCCAATCAGAATCCATCCGACTGTAAAGAGCTAGAGAACTTAATGTGGCACTCAAGTAAAGTACAGATACTCAAAATGTGTACTTAAGTACAATACTCAAGTAAATGTACTTAGTTACTGTCCGCCTCTGGGCAGATGACATAACTGAAGTGTTCGCTTATAATAAACAGAACGTTAACATGCATTGGTGTGGATGCTAATACGGTTATCGTTTTTGATGTGAATAGGCTTTTAAAGCCACATCACAGCACAGAGACAGCGCTCATTAAGATAATAAATGATAACTTTGAATTACCATTGTGTATGAAATGTGCTATATAAATAAACTTGCCTTGCCTTGCCTTGCCTAAAGGGGTAAAAGCAGGTTAAAAAGAGGAAGGGGATCTGATCAAGGTCATTCAGAGTATATTTAGATGAGGACTATAAATGAGTCATCACACAAACTCTGCTCGAAAAAGGAAGTTCATAAAAGGATTGTTTTGCATCACACTACAGCTCGTATAATGTAGTGTGTTGTCCGCCGAAGTGTGTGACATTGTTTTTGTTTACTGGAGTGTAAAATAGTGCAGAGACATGGCGTCCTGAGTACATCTGCAATCTAAAGGTCACCACAATGACAAAAGACTTTGTTCAAAATACCAACAACCTTCATTAAAACAACAACAAATAAATGAGTAAGAAATTAAGATACAAGTCTGCCTTATAGCAGAATGTATCATTTATCTTTAAATGCGGCAATGCAATTTTTACATCATATGCAGCTGTGTTCTTAAACATGAGGTCATAGCAGCACCAAGCACACTTATGCAAAAACAAAAATCAAGTATTCATTTATTAATAGTCTGAATCTTATTTTTTAAAAAGGCATATAAATTGAAATGTGGTAATGAACACAGATGCTGATGGAGTGCTTGAAAACATTTCTCTGTCAGACGAAGTAGCCTACTTGAAAACATTCGTTGTCAGACGTGACTGATTGGATTGGATAGACGCAGCTGTAATCAGATGGGTTAATGAAGCCATTAGCCCATCTCTCCAGTCACAAACATTATTCCTGCCTCTTTTGATGGGAACGGAGCAGCACATCTGTGCTTGTCTGTTTGTTCATCGAGACCAAATTCAAGCACACAAAATAAATAAAATAAATTGTTTTAAGGCGGAGAACATGCAACTTGAAAAGGGGTTTAGAATTTAAATTCTCAAGTTTATGATTCAAATTGTTAATTAAAATAATAAAATAATAATTTGATGAAATAATGCAATTATTTTATTAATTAAAATTAAATAAATACAAATTATTTGTTCACCCATGTCAGTCCAAACATGACTTGACAAAAATGACTTTCTTGTTTACGTGCAAGACAAAAGAAGAAGTTTAGCAGAATGTCCAAGCTGCCCGTTTCCCCACAATGAAAGTAAATGGTGGCCATGACTGTTCTTGGCCTCCATCCATTTTGCTAAATTTCTCCTTTTGAGTTCTACAAAAGAAAGAAAAATTAAATAGGTTTGGAACAACATGAAGATGAGTAAGTGATGACAATATTTTCATTTTTAGGTGAATTATCCTTAAAATTAAGAAAAATCTATATAAAATGAGTCTATAAGAGGCGAGAATACACACTTTTTTGGTAAATTATCTTGTTTAATTTTAACAGAACATATGGGACATATATAAAGCCTTTAATTCTGAGGGTATTTCACAAGTCAGCCCATTCTGCATGCTAGATAAAGACAGCAAACGGGAGGCTGATTGTGGTGCATAACCATACACTGCAACTATAAATCCTTTCTGTCTGTAGTAATAATGGCGTATACACACACACACACACACACACACACACACACATATAGAGCAGACAGATCACACATTACAAGCCCTATAATCATTATGCTTGGCTCCCTGGAAAACATGCCCTGAGGAAAATGCCGGCGAGAAGTGTAGCAGCCCGGCTGTTAAATTAGCCCAGGCATGCGTTAAACAATGTGGCCTCAACTGGTGTTCCCTCACAGAGCATTACACAAACAAACACACACAGCAACACTTTTATAGCACAGCAACACACAGGTATGTTACAGGTACACTAAAAGAGACCCATTATCATGATCTAAAATACCTAGAGCTAAGCCACACAACGACAACTGTCCGACACAATTGTGTTGTTGCAACAGAGTGCAGAGGCTATATTCACACAACCCCCGCAGGAATATGAGCTGGCACAGATGCTGCAGCCTCTAGTCACCACACACACACACTCACACACACCTACAGCCTAGAGCAATGGAGGAACTCTCCAGAAGCACCCAAAAGACTGTAAAAATTTCTCATCCTCAACATCAATAAACTGTTGAGGTTGTTTATAGGTTTCATTTCTGAACTGAGCTCATGATATATACAATTATAAATTCCTGAAGAAGATTTAAGGCTTGCAAATACATAAATGCAAAAGATATCGGTACCATATCGGTTTTCTGCCAATATTAGAGATTCTTTTTATTCTCTGATTTTGGATATTTAATTATGCAAGCTCATTTTCTCTTTACATTTACATTACTTTTGCAATCATCTAACAAACATTTGATGTTAACCTTTAAAAACAACAATAAACAACATTGTTAAATGTATTGTAAGTTTCAGTAAATGTACAAAATATTATTACTAAATTGATTTGCAGCAAATTAGCTTGTGAAATGTTTAGTTTTATTTTATTTTTGTGTTTTTTATATTATTTAATCAAATATACAAAAAAAAAATCCGTCATTGATTGTTATAGGCCATAACATTAAAATAATTATCAACATATCGGTATTGGCCAGAATTTTTATAGCGGTGCATCACAATTGTAATCGTGTTAATAATAAGCAACGATTTGCACAAAGAATGCAATAGTAAGACAACAAATCAACACAAAAAAACAAAACAAGATACACCTGATTGTATCCTGTCATAACCTGCCATAAAGTAAACCTAAGGAAGTTCAACTTAGGAAGTGTTTTTTTGTTTTGTTCCTTCAGATCTTAAACCTTTCTGTTTATCCCTCTGAGAAATGGACAGCGCGAGTCTGACCAAGGGTGAAACAACTTGTACCGCTGAACACCCGCTGCTACAACTGTGACCTTCAGCGTCAGCCCGAATTCATGATTCAATACTTGCACATCAGGTCTACACAACTTGAAAAGAATGGCATTAAGGACGTTAGGGGCTCTATCAAAGAGTTGATGTTTCCCAAATCCCATTTCGATGGTGCTGCAGCACTTAACACAAAGCTTTGGAAAAGAACCGGTGGAGAACTTACCCAAGATCATCCTAAAAGCCTCGCTCCTGCGATCAGGACCAGCTCTCCTCAAATTCTAATCCAGGAGAGCACAAGTTCTTCTCAATGCTCCTCTCTACGTCTCTCTTCCGAACCAGAAGTGAGTCAAGCAGCCAGCGCAGCGTGAGAGTGAGAATAGCTGTTGTCCATCCTGTATCTGGTATGTCCTCTCTCTCCAGGTGAATGAGCAGTATTCTGAGGGGAGGGATCTGCAGGTCTTCTGCCGTCTTCTCTCAGGTGAGTCAGAGGGCAATGTGGGGGAGGGTCCCGAGAAAGGGGTTGGGGGGGTCAGAAATGCCAGAGCCCTGGTCAGTGAATGAGCCGAAATCCCTGTAGGTGCACTGGGACGCACCGTGCTTCTCTACAGCAGAGAGAAGATGAACAGTTTCCCTTCAACAGGAACATTTCTCAGATGAAGAAATGCCGGTGTCTGCGCTACGCTCTCTCTCTCTTTTCTCTCTCTATCTCTCTCTCCCCGCTTCTTGTTTTTGGGGTTGGGTATAAACTAAAGGCACCTTCCCTGTCTGCGCTCTGATTGGTGGCAGTCCCAACCAATCGGAGAGGCAGCAGCCGCTTGTCATCCTGCAGAGTGGAAAGCATGGAAGCATTGCCACACTCTCTCTCTCTCTATTTTTCCCTCCATCTCTTTCACTCTCATAATCGGTCTGTTTATGGCAATTGCAATGGTGGTGGTCACTTCTCCATCTCTCACTCCTCTTCTTGCCCCCTTTGCAACCCTGTGACGGTGAACTTGTAAGGGGAATAACGTCCGCTCAGCACCCCCTGAGGCTCTCCTTTAGTCTTTCTGTTGCAGGAAATATTCGTTACTGAAAGCTTTTCTCAATAGTTTGGGGAGATATGAGAAAAGAGCCGGAGCGTTCGGAAGAGATGAAACGGAGAGCGACAGAGTGAAGGAATCAGGAGGAGGAGGGGGAGATTAAACTAAATTCAAACTGACAGAGGGATGAGGAGACATGGAGTGACACAGAGAAAAGACTGGAAGGAAGAATAAGAGAGACAAAGAAACTAACAAAGACAGCAAGAGACCGGCACAAGCCGCGGTCTTATTAAGCACAACCGGGCCAATTTCAAAACGTGTCATTGTCGGGTTGAAATGCACCTCATAAAGAATTCAAAATGTAACATCTTCGGTATGTAAGCGATTCGGCTCGCTACAGACAACAGCGGAGCTTATGGCAGCCTATCCGAAGGAGGAAAGCTATGCTGCAGGGGTGAATCGAGCATTTAAAAAATTCTAGAGAAGAAAGGAGGCATCAAAAATGAATTCTCTAAAGCCATATACTAGCACACACACTCTATGCACTCTTGAGCCAGGGGCTAGAAAAATTGCAATCTTTTATTTTGTCTTCCTGTTTGTTCCTTTTCCCTCCTCTCTCTCTCTCTCTCTCCTCTGTTGTCTCTGGCTTGTGCAGTAAGTCAGTGAGTGGGGATGTGAATACTAAGGAGGCTGGCTGACACTCTTGATAGTGCACTGCACAGAGACAGAGACAGAAAATAAAGGAGGGTGGGGGAAATTGGACGTATAAGCTCCATTATTATAAGACTACAGGTGCATTACACGCACATTCGCACACATGCCGTCATCTGATCCCGGAGGGCACTCATACACACTATTAGACCAGCACCTGAGCAAACAGCTCATAATGAGTATGGACTCGTGTGTGTGCCCTGATACACCAATGGGTAAACACACTGATACAGGTGAGGTCTTTATACTGATCTTTACTGATTAACTGCTGCTCATTATTGGAGCTTTGCTTAATCATTCACTTTGTAAAGGTCAAGAGGAAGGTCATGAATCCCAGTTCAACAACTGTGGATGCAAATGGTGACAAAACTAAAGCAAACCACCCTCCTGTTGAGGATATGATGGGCTTTGGATGCTGGTATGCTGGAGTCCCTATCAGGGTTAGGCAAATTTAGAATTTAAGAATTGGTAACCTTTTTAAATTATGAATGTGAATTTGGATTGAATTGGCAACACCCCACAAGAAGTCGAATGAACTTTAAATCAGGATTACAGGATGTGGAATTTATTTTCTGGAAAGGCATTCCAGGAAATGAAGTGTTCTTATAAGACCTATACATTTTTATAAGCTTTCAAACAAGGTTATCATGCCAACAGTCAACATTTGTTCTGACAAACTTTACTTTTCCAAAAAACTAGCCTATATTCATTTGGATTATAATAACTTCTTTGAATCTACCTTAAATTCAAAATCAAATTGCAATGGAATTAAAGTCAAATCTGAACCAGGCTTCTTAACTAATGTAGCTTAATCAGCAAGCCTTTGTCGGTCAACCAGCTTTTTTGCTAGTGAACAACATAATGATGGCACCAAACCAGAAAGAACCAGCATAAACAATAGCATTTTTAGGGTTGGCCGATATGATAAGCCAATAATAATTATGTCATGGCTGATAACTGGCACTATGGCGCATATTAAAATCATACACTTAAAACTAAATGCTGAATTAGTTTTAGCATTAAAATGTACAGTACAAAAAGTGTACTGTAAAGCACATGTACAGTGTATGTGATTTGCTCAAGATTTACATTTAACAGTGCTATTAAAATATTAATATTATTTTAAATTATTAGGGGTTAAGTGAGCATTACATGATGCCAAAGGTAATCTAAATGTAACAAAAAAAATGAAGAAATGACCATGCACAACCAGATGTGGACTGGTCAATAAGCCAGTTTGGACGAGCATAATAATTTACACTCATCTAACGGGCTGCCTTTCCCAAAAGCATTGTGAGCCAAAGTTGATCGTGGAGACCATTAGTGGCAATGGTTTCTACGATCTACATATGCTTACTATTCTTTTGGGAAACAGCCCAGGTCTTTTCACTGAGGCCATCTGAGCCTGTGAGCCTGTGAACCAAAGCACTGATAAACAGGTTGATTAAATGGGCTAGCCCAGTCCTGGCAAACCGAGTGACGGCTGGGTGGACAGTGTGCCGGTGTGGCCGGCAATGCAGAGCTCAAACAGTAGTGTGACCGTGTGTGTGTGTCTCATCAAAAGAGGGGATAGGGTTTCCTCATTAGTTGTGTTGGGATCAATAATTCAGAGCAGGGCCTTGTTGAGCTCAATGGTCCAAGCACTAATGTGCTGTCTACCCGCTAGGGACTGGGACCCAGCAGGACTTTAATGGATGTCATGATGAGAGGGTGAAATCCAAGAATGGGGATCCTTTTGCACCCCCTGGCTCCGTGTGTGTGTGTGTGTGTGTGTGTGTGTGTGTGTGTGTGTGTGTGTGTGTGTGTGTGTGAAGTCTAGGATGGGTATAGTCACAGCGTGAGGAGAATGGCTATCAAAGAACAGGTGTAAAGAGATGGATGGATAGATGAGAACATCAAGAAAAAGAGCTGAAGATGACCAGCAACTCTACAGTAACTTCCGCATCCCAAAATTGTTACATAATTAACTCAATTAGCTCTTTCTGTGTTTGACAGCTCTGACACCACAGAATCACATCACGACTACCTAGGAGTCATTAATGACACTTAAGACAAAAGGAGAGAGAGAAAAAACATTACCATCATAAGCATGTTTGAAACTTAATCAGACAAAGAGCTTTTTTCCTAAAAACATAATATGTTTATTTTATATATAAAATCACAAATCAATCAAAGTGATTTAAAAATGTCACAATCATAAAGCAATAAGAATAAGTTAGGATCATAATTTCTGTCCTTCCAAAAGTAAAAAGTGTATGGGCTACTTCACATAGGCTTAACCGCCACAAACAAAACTTTCAACGAACCTCTAAAATTTCCTTCACAACTCCTTTTAACAATTTGGACTGATCAAAAACCCTGTGTGGCCTTACTACCGAAAGCTGACAGTCAAAAGACTCCTTGCCATTTTAATGTTCAAAATGCATCAGACCTGTCAGTGAACGAACAGTGGGTGGTCCATAGACTTGGGTCTAGTGGGTGGTCCATATCATCTAAAAAGACCAGTATCGTTATGACAACCGACAAGACGCTGAGGTTCACACATCAAATATTGCTGAGGTTCACACATCAAATATTGCATAAATGGGATGACAGTACATGAATGCATCACGCAAAGAGAGTAGAAGCAAGCCCACATATCCTCATTAAAACATAAAATATTCCAGCAATAGCCTATCACACATACCTGTAATCCTGAATCAACAGCAGTCTGTTCTGATATTTCGACCAAATAACGACTGCAGGTGACATAGCCCAAACTTTTAATCATCACTTCAAAAAAACAATAAGTTAATATGAGTAACTTACATTTTAGTCTAAGTATTTCAGCTGAGCTGTCTGTTTTTGCTCCACAGACCAAATACAGGTGCATCTCAATAAATTAGAATGTCATGGAAAAGTTCATTTATTTCAGTAATTCAACTCAAATTGTGAAACTCGTGTATTAAATAAATGCAATGCACACAGACTGAAGTAGTTTAAGTCTTTGGTTCTTTTAATTGTGATGATTTTGGCTCACATTTAACAAAAACCCACCAATTCACTATCTTAACAAATTAGAATACTTCATAAGACCAATCAAAATTTTTTTAGTGAATTGTTGGCCTTCTGGACAGTATGTTCATGACCATTTTGAAGGCTCAGGAAACCTTTGCAGGTGTTTTGAGTTGATTAGCTGATTGGCATGTCACCATATTCTAATTTGTTGAGATAGTGAATTGGTGGGTTTTTGTTAAATGTGAGCCAAAATCATCACAATTAAAAGAACCAAAGACTTAAACTACTTCAGTCTGTGTGCATTGAATTTATTTAATACACGAGTTTCACAATTTGAGTTGAATTACTGAAATAAATGAACTTTTCCACGACATTCTAATTTATTGAGATGCACCTGTAGATCCAAGCGAAGACAGAACATCGCCGAATGATTCAGTGATTCTGAACGAATAGGTTGAGTAAGTGAATGATTCAATGACTCACTGATTAGGTCAAGTCGATTCGATTCGGAATAGCGTGCTTCTAGCATGCTAGTGTTTCTGTCATATAAGGACATGGCAGAAGCAGTAGGACCAGTACAGTGGTATGCTTTTCCAGACAGTCAGATTTTCACTCCAGAATGAAGTGTGTGTTTGAACGAATTTTGAACGAATGAATAAATCGTTCCTTCCTAGGCTAATACAAAAAAAGTCACTTGTCGCCCCCTACAGGTGTAATGATGTAAACAGCAGAAATAGTCACTGAAAAATCTGTACAATAAAATATTAGTCGACTCTGAAAAAGTGTGATATCAGCTCATCCCAATATTTACCATGGTCAAAATGCACTAAACTGTAATTCACCTCTTTTAATTCACAAATTGTAACACTGGGAATTTTAATGATCCATAGCGAACTAGAAATGTTGTCAAAATGTTTTCGAAATCTGGTCAGCTTAAGACACAGGGCCATATGAAGCCATGCTAGGCCAAGAGTCAGAATGTAAGTCAAGTGCGGCTGTGTGAACCCTATAATCTGTCTATATCCCTGCAACCATATGGAGGACACAGAGAAAGAGAGTGTGTGTGTGAGAAAGGCTGGAACACCTCCGCTTGCCACCAGTCAACCATAAAAGCCCACTGCCAGAATAAACCTGCACTGCGACACACTCAGACTCAGAGGACAGGGCCTTGACTCCTGCTCTACAGTCCATTTCATTGTTATAAAGCTCCTCACTGTTTAACCCCTACAGCAGAGGCAAAAGCGCTTTGCTGCCCTCTACAGGGTTGATAACTGCTATTACACACAAAAATCTTCCTTAAACACAAAATAAACCAGCATAACAAAAACTGATTTACATATTAATCATTTAAATAATGTGTCTTCCATCACTTTATTTTGAATGAAAATATGGTATATGTACCCTCAGTCCATCATACTGTATATATCTACCATATTTTCATATGATGCTTATGTAACTCTGACATTTGAATATACAGTAGGGAATCATCCTTGAGGATGTCAGCATACCTGCTATGTCATATTTCATCCTCCCTCTTAAAAGTACCGATTACACAGAATTATGGTTTATTTAGAGAGCTATTTTTTAACATAGAGCCTTGGGGAGTCACATCCCCAAACATACACACTTCTGTAACGCAGCAGCCTGGACTGCCTCCAAGACTGCAAACCAAGCCTTGCAAACTAAGCCTCTCACACAAGCACCAAGTCACCTCCTGCAGGGCAAAGCAGGGACATAAACCTGGGACACAAACAAACCTGTAACTAGCATGCAAAATTAAACACTGTACTCAGGGCCAGATCAAAGATGCAGAGACATCGAGAGCCAGAGAGAGAAATAGAGCTTTCTGTGTTGAGATTACTGGCCAGCTGCAGGGAAAGGCTTCATAGGGGGACCGGGCCAAAAACATTTTAGGGACAGGGAAGGCTTCCCTGTCTGGCTGGAGGCCCATGGATATATTGCAAT
This sequence comes from Sinocyclocheilus anshuiensis, assembly GCF_001515605.1. NCBI lineage: Eukaryota > Metazoa > Chordata > Actinopteri > Cypriniformes > Cyprinidae > Sinocyclocheilus > Sinocyclocheilus anshuiensis. The sequence goes on along the minus strand of NW_015560626.1, from coordinate 974,090 downwards.
ATTGAGGTTCTATTTTTAATGTGTTTAATGAGAGACCAGAGCACAAGAAATTAAATCTGGACTCTGAGTTGGCTTGTTCAGCAGACATAGATACAGTATATCTAGGGATAGGGTGAAGCCCAGTTGTAAAAATCTGTGTACTAACAGATCTTTCATCATAATCAGTTCTTAACATGCTACTAAGAACAGACCAAACAGACATTCTGGAGGGGAAAGGGACATATATAAAAATATCTGGGTAGTAACTGATTATATGTTACCCCTCAGAGGACCTCAGATGATGCCAACCCTGAAACAACATACGGAACTACCAAATTTTGCTATAAGTTTGATTGCAACATATAATAATTGCTGTTAATAGTGTTCATAGTCTGTTTGATTACGTCTTTAATTGATTTTTCCGTACATTTCTGCCATATGTACATTAACTGACATAGTCACCACTGATTAGCTACTACTAAATATATTGTAGAAATATATAATGTACAGCTGCTTTGCAACGATTTGTATCGTAAAAGGCGCTATACAAATAAACATGAATTGAATTGAATTGAATATAATCTGGATTACGTAATCAGATTCCAAAAATTAAGTACTTGTAATTAGATTAAATTACATTTCAAAATACTCGTAAACAGACTACAACTAATTTTTATTGATTACATATTATTCATGTAATAGCAATAAATTCCTCTTTTTCATCTTTTAAATGTTCCTTTTTAAAATAGCCTACCGCTTATATAAGTCTTCCAGTTTTGTGGATACACACAGTTTTAAAATAATGGTGTATACTTTGAAAGATCATTTTAAAAAGTAGCTAGAAGTCATGGGAAGAGACAATGAAAAAATTGCTTTGATTTTTGACATTCAAATTCATGTCAAATTCTGTTCAACCATTCTCGCAACACCATTTAGTGCCAGTAGAAGCACCAATAGTACCTTTCAGTATCATAACAAGCAGTAAGACAAGCTGCTTTTCTTGGCTGCAAAAAAACAAAAAAATAAGATACTGTTTCCTGATTGTATATATTTTCTTACAAAGATACAGAGACAAATTTTGTATTTTTTAAATCACCTTTCTAAAGTATTAAATGACTAAAATCTGCACCAACCTGCACTATAGTCATCACCATGTCGCTCATGCAGACTTCTGCAGGCCACTTCTGGGATGGCTGGATGGGGAATGTATTTCACAGCCTATCTCTAAGATTTTCCTTCCTCTCTTTTCTTCCTGTTAAAATGATCTTTTATGTATTGAGGGAGCTGCAGTGTATGAGCCATGTGCTCTGAGAACACATTGTATATATCAACAGCAGTGTGTGCTGGCAGACGGGTGGTGAATTTAGAGACTGCGCTGAAAGGTCAAAGGAACGTCCAGGGTCCAGCCCACCAAGTGCAAAAGGGAAAAACATCAGCTATATGAATAGAAAGTAACAAGTATATTAATAAAAGTGCTGATCTGACATTTATTGTTTATCACATTGTGTCGATTCGTTCATGTAACCTTTTTTGATGTAGTCAGCATTGTCTCCTACATATATCAAATCTAACGTGGTTTGAAAAATGGAAAAATAATGCATGCCTAGTTCAAGGTTAAAGGGTTTTATTTTGATATTCATTAAATATGCGTAAGACCTTCACGGTTCCGCTTTAGTGCCCTTGAAAAGCACAGAGCCAGCAGCCGGCATATGAGTATCCGTTTGCATGACAGTGGATGATCACACTAAAATTAGACTATATTGATCAAGAGTGGATCCATATCAGTTAGGTTCCTGTGCAACAAGAAGGAAAGATTTCTAGAAAGCTGTTGGAGCGATGAGACATTTCCAGCTGGATAGCCTGTGTCCTTTTCCAGCTCTGTGTATGAGGGGAATGTTGAAGTTGACTGTCACTCTCTCTCACACAGAGATGCTAATTTCACACCTTTGGCAGAAGACAGAGAGCCTGCTAATACCATGTCTACACCCGTCTATGTCAGCAAATATCCAGACTTGTACATATAGACGCTTACACGTATTTATATGTGCACACATTCATCTCAAGAGATGCACAGTAATCTGATTCATGACATGTCAAATATGTTGAGTAGAAGATTTTTCGATGGTCTTATGAAAGTGACTCATTTTGTCAAGTCAGTCTAACAACTGGAAACATATGCCAAATAATAATAAATTACTTTAATATGTATGCATTGCAGGTTTTAAATTTGTTTAAAACCTTTCCTGCAAAGTTCAATTTCACAAAGAAAGGACATTGCCTCAGTACTGAAGAAATAGGCTGACCTTCAAAGCTCCAGTTTATTTTACATCCAAATACAGATATTAAATGAAAAAAATCGAAAAAGTTTGTTCCTTTCTATGTCCTTCACATTGGTAAAAAGTCAAATCAAATAGCAAAGGTATATTTCAAAGGTCATTCCAGGTGTATTTTGACAGAATATAGTTCATTAATGGCTGTGGGTAATATTTCTTCTGAAATTGCTAGCACACTCAATCAAACACACTCATTAACACAAAGCCTACAGACACGTGCACTCACACACACACACACACACACACACATACACGCACAATACATCTATTGCTTGGCTTTTTAGTGGCTTGTACATCTTAGATCAAACTCCTTTTAGCTTTATTGGTGAGAATAATGAACACTGTGACAAAACTGTTGAACGTTGGCTTTCTTATTGCCGATGAAGAGAAAAGAGGAAGCATATATCTACAGTGAATGCCAGTTCAAATGTCCAGGAGAAGTGTGCACTTCTTCATGAAATACAATCTTTTTAATGACAACACTGACACGACTAAATTAGGAAGACTAGATGCTGGTCACTCCATGAGATGTATCACATCTCCTAAACTATTAATCTATGTCTTGCATGTTATGTATATCGTAAATGCCATAGTACATAAATAATTTTAACCCTGAAAATATAAATAAGCTTCAGTGTTCTTAGTGTGTTATAAACATATGAGTACACATGATAGCTGTACCATGCAGCAAAAAGGATCTCCAGGGAAAAAGTTTGCGCTCGGATGTGTTCATTTGAGACTGCAAACAGAAATAGATATTAGTGGATGTTCTTACCTGTACCCCACATTAAACACTCTTCCTCTGACTGTTTCCCTGCCTCCGAGGATCTTTCCACTGGCACCCTGACACCACAAACTCCCAGTAGAAACCTTTGCTGGCATGAACAATGGAGCGTCCGGACCCAGTTTTTTGAGGCTCCGGGAATATTTGGAGCCAAAATAGTTCTGATGAACTTACGGGAGTGTCTCCTGCACAAAGTATCACACAGTCACACAGAGACACACATTTCCCTCTTTTAGCCCATCCCACTCTCAATCTCACCACACTGAGAATACAGGACAAGTGCAAGAGATTCCAGCAGATAATCACACCAGGACCTTAATAAGTAAGAACAACCGTGTGAGGGGACAGGATGAGAACGAAGAGGAGAAGGAGGGAGTGGGTGAGAGAGAGTGAGAGAGCGAAGAGTCAAGTGTCAATGAAGCATGGATTGGGATGAAGAGGGCAATGTGAGACACATACCTGATATCTGGGGAGATGTAACCGGCTTTAATCCTTCACAGGAATGGTGTGATGAAATCCAACTGGAACATCCAGGTCTTATTTTATAATATAAATAACTTTGTCGTTGCATAACAAATGATTTTTACATTAGAGCTCCAACAGTGATAAATGGAGCCACTATGTTTTGCTTTCTATGCCAATGGTGCCACTCAAGTTTGGGAATCTTGCAACTGGAGAAAATTCTGCAGTAAAAGAAAAAGCCAGTGAATAATATAAATATTCCAGCCATGCAAATTATTTCCAATCAATTCCATACATTCGAGGTTGTAGTACATATGAACTTTTAAATATGCACACATGCATCTCAAGAGCTTCACAATAATTCAATTGTGACCAAATTTTGCCACATCTATCTCTTGAGAGAAGATTGTATAAAAGCATTTAATTTTGTCATGCCAATAATTGAGTTAAAAAAATAAATAATTAATAAATAATAATTATTATTATTATTATGATTATTGTAAATATTGCTTAATATTTATTTAATATTTGTTTATTTATCTTTCAATAAAAACAACAAAACAACAACAGTCATTCTTTTTACTAATGATATGGCGAATAAGTGTTATTATAATTACTTTTAAATATTACTTATTTATGTATCTTTCAATAAAACAACAATAATAATTCTTATTACTATTTATACTGTGATAAATATAATAATTATAAAAATTCTCATTATCAAATATTGTTTAATTGATTTTTATTTATTTATCTTCCAATAAACAAACAAACAAACAAACACAATCTTGTCTTGCAATTGGAGAAGTATATCAGGAAAATTCCAGCCATGTCGAAGCTGTGGCACATGACATAAAGGGAGCTGATATGGGTCATGTACCAATTCCTCTCCCTCCACTTTCCTTTCAGTTCTTCAGTGTCCTGTGTAGTAAAGGAAAAAGCCAATTAATAAAATAAACATTTCAGCCATGCAAAGTAATTCCAGTCAGTTCCATCTAGAGTGTGGCTTGGGTGAAGTATTTACTTTGTGGCTTTGGCCGAGCCTCACAAAAGATAGAGGCCATACAACAGCTGATGGTGAGGTATTCCCACTTAACTTCTGCGATGAGTCCTGAGCAGCCGACTGCAAATGAGTGGCAGCTCCGGTGTGGGGTCTTGCCTGAAACGAATACGGCAAATGTCATGTCTGATGTGAAACTCTAGCCTGAATATTAGGTGACAAACTATCACCGCAAAAGAGAGAACAAGCAGCCACGAATCTTCTCAAAATCTCAGAATCTCACAAATAATTTCACAGAAAAACCTCCTTTAGACTTAATGTGACCATCCCAGTTGAGTGATCTCACATTCGCTTTTCAAACAGATTAACATATTAACAGCAGAATTTGTTTGTGAAGCACAAACCAACAGTCACAGGGAAGTTCCTATCAGATGAAGGGCAGAGAGGGGTGGAGGGGCCACTTTTTCGAAGCAGTAAGCACATTTCAGCAGCCAGGCGCAGTAAGATACAGTTACAGAACATGGTGACAGCAACAGGGCCTCTCCCTATGCCCACCAGTCATAAACAGCTTCCAAACACTCATACCGCAAACCAATAATGTTGTCTGCCACTCACTATGATCTCACTTTATGGTGTATGTATTGGCTTACAGTAATTGGTCGGGTCCAAGTAAGAAGGGATACAACTTACTGAGACCTCTAGACTGAAGTTTGTGTCTAGAAAATGGCTGTGGGAATCTACTATTTGTACCGCAGAACTATGTGTGCAGCCTGTAGCGGTTAACTACATAACACAGGAATCTTTACAAGGCTTGTTAAGGATTATGCTTAATATGAGGTCTCCATTCCAATGCATTTACTGTGTGGTTTTATAGCATTTTATAAAATACAATTTTGTGATTGAGTTGGAGTCAATGGCATGGAACTCACAAAAGAATTTATCCAAAAAGACTTAAAAACTTTTTTTCCCCCGATTTGTGTTCCTAAATAGCGTCATATAAGTAAAAAATATAAATTAAATATAAAAATTAATAAACAAATATTTAAATAATGAATACACACATTCATTACTTAATATATATATATATATATATATATATATATAATATTATTTATCCCAGTAAACCTTGTGGGGACTTTTTTTTTTTTTTTTTTGGTCCCTATGAGGAAACAAGCCTATAAATCATACAGAATTATATTTCTGAAAATGTAAAATAGCAGAAAGTTTTGCGTGAGGTGTAGGTTTGGACTAGGATTAGAAAATCTAAGACGGTTTGTAGTATAAAAACTATTAAAAACCATCTTGTCCCCATGAAACATGGAAACCCAACATGCGTGTGTGTGTGTGTGTGTGTGTATGTGTGTGTTTATGTGTGTGTGTAGGACAAGCAAATATGATGTGAATAAACTTCCATGATGAACATGTTTTTAGTTTTTGGTCCTGAAAAACGGCATGATATAATATTTCTATAGTCTATAATATGCATATTGTACACTTTTCAACACCCACTCTCTTGATATTCACATTAATTGACATTTTTTAGTCAATTCATCAAAACTTTTATCAAATATTTTGTTAGTAGTTTTTCAAAAACGTCTAAAGATTATTTTCCATTACCTCATGTTAGACATTCCTAAGTGTCATGAAGGTTTTAAAACGAAAACTTTTCAGTCAGTGAATTTTAATTAGTGTGTGTTTACGTTCGTCCAGCAGAGGGAGACATCACACTATTTTTTTCAAATGTGTAACGTAAACTTTACTAGTTTCAGTGAACATGATTTTTGTGCGAAATGTCTATTTAAATAATACAGTGCAATACACGTCGATACGTCTACATACGTAAGATCACAGATTTTAATATCTCGGTTTACAGCGATGTTTTTCTTTTTCGTTTATCCACTGATCAGCTGTCAGCGATTCATCAATCAATAAGCACCCAACCAATTAAACATCCACTTTCAGCCAGGATTATTGTGTGGAGTTGAGTTGAAGTCTGGTGGTGCTTCAGAAATGTCTAACGCAGAAGTCATTGCTTCCCGACTTTTGACGTTTAATCAGATGTATAGTTATGAAAAGCGACTACAGACTTTTTCCGAGTGGCCTTTTCGAGAAGATTGCCAGTGCACACCAGAGTTGGTGAGTGTGTCGAAAAAAACTGAAGAGAGAGCGAGCGAAATTGGCATAATAAATGGAAGTCAAATTGACAGCACTGTTTTGAGTATAGGCACTTTTACAATCCACTGCTGCTTTAATTAAAAGAAGTAATGAAAATCCTCTGAATCCTTTATACAGATGGCCAAGGCAGGTTTTGTGCACTGCCCTAGTGAGAATGAGCCAGACGTAGCCTGCTGTTTCTACTGTCTCAGAGAGCTGGAGGGCTGGGAGCCGGAAGACAACCCCTGGTGAGCTGCAGCAGCACACCTTTATAATCTATGGCCATTGTTTTTCTGAGCACATTATTTATTTCTTTATGCTGATGTAAACCTGAGATTGTAACAACTGACTTTGGGTGGGAAAAGATGAAAAGTTTTTATTGACTGTCTTTACATTAAGGTCTGAACATGCCAAGCGCTCCCCCAACTGTGCCTTTCTTCATATGGAAAAGACATTTGACAAGCTCACAGCCATTGAATACTTTCAGCTGGAACAGGAGCGGCTTCATGTGGCATATGGACAAACTGACAGATGTTCCCAACAGAAAGTTTACAACCTGAGAGCGCCATTGGGGAGAGCCCATCTGTTGCTGTGTGTGGGTCCCCCCCTCGGCTCTCCTCATCTTACACCAGAAGAGGCTCTGCCACACACCCCTGCCTCACCTCCGCTCAGCATCCCCTCCTTTCACACATAATTCAACTCCCACCCCATTCAGCCTTTAATCATGCAGGGGCCAAACAGACCAAACAAAGACCTATTCTACCAATGTTTGGAACAGACAGACTGTTTAACTTTTTTTATTTTTAAGAACCAATATGTAATATGGCAGAATGGTTTATTAGTCTGTGTGGCTGTGGACAGCAGTGGAAAAACAACGGTAAATTCAAATGATAATTACCGAAAAAATATATTTTTTAGTGTTAGTATGATAATATAAGTAACATTGCTTGTTACTAACGTCATGTGCGTCCAAAGTCTGTTATCATATTTAGAATAAATGTTCATGTGATGGTAATAATTCTGTTTTAGAATTTTTCATTAAAATTAATACATTAATTATAAAATCTAGAAACTAATTATATTACATATTAAATAAATATAATATTAACTTATTAATCAATATAATTTTGTATTGAAGTGATAGTTCACCCAAAAATGAAAATTGTCATCAAAATTTACTCACCCTCAAGTTGTTCCAAACTTGTAGTATTTTCTTTCTTCTGTTGAACATAAAAAGATTTTCTGAGGAATATGGGTAACCAAAAAGTTATTATGGAGAAAATAGTTTAGTAAGTATAGAAAAAGTATGGAAAAAACTGAAAGTCAATGGGGACCAGAAATTATTTGGTTACCCACATTCTTAGACACATTAATAATAACATATCACAAAAGCAATTAACACACACACACACACACACACACACACATATATATATACTATATATATATATATATATACATACGCACACAAACATATATATACATACATAAATACATACATTTTCTGTAATTTCTGTAATATTTTCTGTAATTTGGAAAATTCAACATTGTTCATTTCATTTTCACCATTTCATTTATGCTGGCAAGTTTTTGTTGAACAGTTTCTCAGAACAAATTAATATTATTTTTGATGTGCAGTACAATATTTGTTGACTTGTTACGTGTATTGTCAACTTAGTAAAGTTATAAAGTGAACATATAGCACTTTAAGACTTTTCCATAAATGATCCTGTCTGAAACATCCTCTGAGTTTTCCCCACTTTAGACTTATGAAGGGCACCAGTACATCAGGCCTTTACTGTATAGATTATATATATAGATGATTACACATCTCTCCAATCTCTTTGTGACCTTTCCCCTCCTCTTTTCCATCTCTTTCTTACTTTTCCCATCCGTTTCTCTTTTACTCTCCATTACTTTGCATGGCAATCAGTGTGAGCTAACTGCAGGCTCTCTCTCACACAGTCGGGCCCTCCTACCTTGCTTTCTTTTTGTGCCTCCTTCCATAGGGACCCCCATCTGTCCATCCTCTTCAGCCATTGTGGGGGCTCAAAGCCGGGCCACCTCCACAATGCAGTGGGCGTGTAGAGGGGGGATGCAGGGTAAATATGACAGCATCCCCATCCTATTAGAAGCTCTTTAACTTTGACAACCCAGCACTCTCACAAAGCTCTGAGGAGACGAGTCTCGCCTCACAATGTCACTTTAATGGCTTGTTCCACCCTTCTGTGAACTCTAACCTCCCTTTACCTTTCCTCTGCTGTGGATCGTCTTTGAATTTGTCTCTCGCTGTCACTCTTTAGTCTGATCTGATCTCACAGGGCAGGTGCACCGCCCATCCATCTGTCCGTATAAATCATATCTATCTATCTATCTATCTGTCTGCCTGCCTGCCTGCCTGCCTGCATCATCATCCATCTGTCCGTCTATTTGTTTGCCTGTATAAATCATATCTGTCTGTCTGTCTGTCATCCGTCTGTCCGTATAAATGTTTCTGTTTATCTGCCCATCCATCCATCTATTTGTCTGCCTGTATAAATCATATCTATCTATCTATCTATCTGTCTGTCTGTCTGTCTGCTCGTCTGTCCATCATCCATCCATCTGTCCGTATAAATCATATCTATCTATCTATCTATCTGTCTGCCTGCCTGCCTGCCTGCCTGCATCATCATCCATCTGTCCGTCTATTTGTTTGCCTGTATAAATCATATCTGTCTGTCTGTCTGTCATCCGTCCGTCTGTCTGTCTGTCTGTCATCCATCCGTCTGTCTGTCTGTCTGTCATCCATCTGTCTGTCTGTCTGTCTGTCATCCATCCATCTGTCCGTATAAATGTTTCTGTCTATCTGCCCATCCATCCATCTATCTATCCATCTATTTGTCTTCCTGTATAAATCATATCTATCTATCTATCTATCTGTCTATCTATCTGTCT
>NW_015560626.1:955220-964406 GCF_001515605.1 Sinocyclocheilus anshuiensis | reverse complement strand
TCTATCTATCTATCTATCTATCTGTCTATCTATCTGTCTGTCTGTCTGTCTGTCTGTCTGTTTATCTGCCCATCCGTCTATCTATCTATCTGTCTGTCTGTCTGTCTCTTTCTGTCCTTCTGTCTCTTTCTATCTGTTCATCTGTCCATCATCCATCCGTCTGTCCGTATAAATCATATCTACTGTATCTGTCTGTCTGTCTGCCTGCCTGCCTGCCTGCCTGCCTGTCTGTCTGTCTCTGTCTATCTCCCCATCTATCCGTCTATTTGTCTGCCTGTATAAATCATATCCATCCATCCATCCATCCATCCATCCATCTTGCCACTTCAGCATTTTTTGTTTCTGTCTTTCTGCAAACCTCATACACCCTCATCCACCTCCTCCCGGTTTCCTTGTCCAGCTGCCTTCTAGCATACACCATCTATCAGTTTCATTGTACTCCAGCTCTGTACCTTGACCTCCCTGTTCTCCAGCCTATCCAGGGTGTTTGTGTGAGTGTGTGTGATGTGACTCATGAGGAGGAGGATCACAGCGTTAGCTGAAGCTTAAAGGCAGGGGATTACGGCAGCACAGACACTGATTAAAGCCTTCCAGCCTCCTATGGCCCCATTAATACAATCTTAATCACAATGCTTTATCCCCATCTCCCCACTATGGATCAGGACCTTTCATTTAGTGGGAGACTGCGTTGTTTGGTCAATGGATTTGTGCCAGAGAGACAAAAAAACTGGGGAGGAGTGAAAGAGGTTTCAGACTGCACTTTAATGTCCCATCATCCACTCCTCCTATCTAACTTGCTTTGAAAAATCACAACTCCAGACAACATATATAATTACCTCATGCAGAAAAGGAAGATGTGCTATTGCCCCAAAAAGTATTTAAACACTGTATAGCCACACTTTAAGAAATATCGGATTAAATGACCTGCAGAGAATGTCTAGAGAATGTCTTCAAGCCTGAAATGACGTTTAACCATCTGGTGTCAAGGTGATATTTAGTGGGTGTATGAAGTCAGTTTCCCTCAAGTTTGCACAGGTTTTCTAGCAGACTTATCACTGGTGTTACAGTAAGCCTGACCATCATAAATTCCACATATTTCGGTGTTAAATTTGACATACAAATATATATTTCGAAGAATGCCATTTTATAAATTAAAACAAACATTTTGTGGATTGATTTAGTTGAAATATGTTATTTATTTATATAAATGCCTTTTGTTTTGAAATAGTATTCATTAATGCAATGAAATTTCTACATTTCTTTTCATTTAAAATGGCTCAAATATATTAAGTTCTATTTGGACCATCATCATCTGCCTTATTCACCTGATGTGGTCACAGGCAGAATAAATCCTTTGAGCAATGGCTGTATTAGAATAAGATTTACAATTAATTTAGGGTCTTTTAGGGTCTTAAAAGTATCACTAAGATTGTAGTATTATTTTTTTATCATAAACTTTGTATGGGTGTTTGCAGTGGTACAGAGGTCACAACAATGACCATCTGCCCTATGGGAAAATTCAACCATCTTCACAAGCCTTTTCATTTTTGCTAGCACATTTCTCCTCTGTGCCTTCTCATCTGTTTTCAAAAGATATGTCGACAGCAGCTGACAACTCTGAAATTGTTCCCTTATTTCAGCCCTGCTGAATTCTGCACAGACGGCTGATGTATTGGCAATGAACAATGCCAAAGACTCTAAAAACATCTTGTATAGTTTGTATAACTTCTGTGGGTAGTAAATTACAGTTTTATGAGTAACTTGCTGAGATTGCAGTGGCATCAAATGTGATGAATGCTTCAGCCACATTTAATAGGACAATTCACCCATAAATGACAATTTTATCATCATTTACTTCATTTATTTTAAAGAAATATAGATCAAACAGCTTTTTAACAAAGTCTGAGGTTTAAAATAAAATATAAGAATGAATAAGTTGTTGAGTACATTGAAAACATTCTAATCTAAATCTCACATTCTGTCCTTTCCTCATCTTCAGCTGCTCTCACCATCTCAACGTGTGGAACTATGTGTCATTTCAATGCCCAGCTGACCCACAAGAGGACAGGGAAAGGGGTTGCTCAAGAATAAGGCCTTGTTCACCTCCTCTGTTTTGGTTTACTCCCTCTCCCACTTTCTCTTTTCCCCCTTGCTCAATCTCTCTCTCTCTAGTTTGGCCCCAGCTGTCCATCAGCCCCCCGCAGTTCTCCCAGCTGTCTCGGCTCTCCGAACGAACAGCCTCACAACAATGCAGGTCAGAGGTCGAGAGAAAGAACACACTGCACTTACAATAGACCAGTGGCGCCCACTAAAACAATCGCTCCCTTTTTCTCCTTCACTTCTCTCGCCTTGCCAGGGCTGGAAAAGACAAACCTTTGGAGCGGCAGACGAGGCGGGGTCCACTTCAGGCAAAACATCCTCTGAGGCACCCATTCTCATCTTAGTGCCGCTTCCAACAATAAACACACGTTCACACACTGGTTCTCTGGCTTGTCACCCCACCATCCCTCTGTCCATTTGGAGAGGTATCGCATTGTCCGGTATGAGCACAGAGCTAAAGTCAACGATCGCCCTGTACTCCAGTGATATAAAGGTTTGTGGAAATACGCAGACAATGTCTGCAAGCATTTCAGTACAGCTATGCGACATGCTACCAGAACCATTACAAATACATTTTTTCACACTTTTTTCTCCCTATACATCATTAACCCCCTTTTTGTGTGCTTGTTTTGTTTTGTTGATTTCCCCAACCATTTTGGCAATGAAAAGGCTGGGAAAACGCAAGTGAGACTGAAAGGGGATCCCATGACACAGTCACCTGTTCCACAGCTATGTGTTCCCATGGCTCCACAGCTCCTCGGCCCACCAAAACATAACGCTCAATAACTGCTGGATTAATCAAGCCAAAACGGGTTTGTTTCGCTAAGATAACTCACTCAGCCATGCATGCTGCGCCCGAGGGTGGTTTGCCCCACGAAATATTATTTTCTGAAAAGATGTAGGCTATTAGACTAGCCTAGGCCTACTACTTACAGCTGGGTTAGGCCATATTTGACCCAAAGTTGGGTTGAAACAACTCAGCATTTTTTAGAGTGTGGGCATCCTTTAATTCACGAACTAATTATGTAAAGAACACATGATAATATCACAAAGATGTTTATTTCAGAACTTTCTCAACGTTTGAATGTTTCGCGAATGAAAACGACTCTGTGAAGAATGACAGGTTACAAGTTTCCTCTATTGCTGCGTTTTTAATTGAATATATTACGTCATTCAAAATGGATTTAAAATGTAATTCATTGTACAATATAGAACATGTTTTTATTGAGGCTATTTATTTATTTATTTGTAGGCTATTATTTTTATATTAAAGGGCTTTAAAGGCTTTAAATTTGTTGATACAAAATTTTGAACATGTTGGCATAATATTTTAGTAGCCTATTATTAGTAGAAAATTAAAAAGTTTGTTTTGTCGTAAATTATGTAGTAGTGTAATCAACATACAAGAAGTAGGTCGTTTAAACTTTAAAATAGAGAAAACACTTTTAGACTCTCATGACTGACACCTTCATTAATTAAAAAAAAAACATGAACTACTTTTTTATTGTTGAATTGATGGTCAGCAGCACATTAATTTCGTTTACTGGATTATGTAATACACCAGTTGATTTGTAGTGTACTATTCCAAATTGAAAATAGCCTATCATTGAGACGCTATACAAATATCACTCTCCGCTTTTCTTTCGTGACCTAACGTAATTTTCTGCCCCAATAAAGCCCGCTCAGTGCTGGGTTAATACTCCTGAGCCCTATTTGGTTTATGGCGAGGTCAAACGTTGGTCTTAACTCTAATTACAGTAGTCTAGTGTACAAAGACGCGCGCGCGTCCCAGTAAATGATTGTGACAGCTTGGTGCAGTGTGAGCAGGTGTGTGTGTTGTTCACCCGTTTCATTCATTCGCTCCGTCCGCTCATTAACGCTCCTCGGCCCACCAAAACATAACGCTCAATAACTGCTGGATTAATCAAGCCAAAACGGTTTTGTTTCGCTAAGATAACTCACTCAGCCATGCATGCTGCGCCCGAGGGTGGTTTGCCCCACGAAATATTATTTTCTGAAAAGATGTAGGCTATTAGACTAGCCTAGGCCTACTACTTCATATGCAACAGATACTTTTACGCTGCACTCTAAAAAATGCTGGGTTGTTTCAACCCAACTTTGGGTCAAATATGGACTAACCCAACTTTTGGGTTAAAAATTCAATGTAAAAATGTAACCCAACGGTTGGGTTAGTCCATATTTGACCCAAAGTTGGGTTGAAACAACTCAGCATTTTTTAGAGTGTGGGCATCCTTTAATTCACGAACTAATTATGTAAAGAACACATGATAATATCACAAAGATTTTTATTTCAGAACTTTCTCAACGTTTGAATGTTTCGCGAATGAAAACGACTCTGTGCAGAATGACAGGTTACAAGTTTCCTTTATTGCTGCGTTTTTAACTTTGCGTGGATCCTGGAGCAACATTTAAAATAGGAGAAATTAAAAAAGGTGAAAAAAAACTATATTTAAGGTGTTAGCAAGTTACTGTGAGAAAGTGTAACTTATTCAACAGATTGTGTAGCGTAAGCCTATACTCTTTCCAGCACAGCCTAGTTTTCATGCAAGAAAATTTTAATATTGCATCCACCCTGAATAATGTCCATTTATTCACATCGATTCAAATTGCTGCCTCACGCATTTGAATGTTTTCTGTCTATAAACATATTTATACTAATATAATATTAAAATAAACATCCTATATAGTGCACTTTTTATACAAAGTTTTAGTTCAAACTACACTATAGCAATGAAAACGACTCTGTGAAGAATGACAGGTTACAAGTTTCCTTTATTGCTGCGTTTTTAACTTTGCGTGGATCCTGGAGCAACATTTAAAATAGGAGAAATTAAAAAAGGTGAAAAAAAACTATATTTAAGGTTGTGGGCATCCTTTAATTCACGAACTAATTATGTAAAGAACACATGATAATATCACAAAGATTTTTATTTCAGAACTTTCTCAACGTTTGAATGTTTCGCGAATGAAAACGACTCTGTGCAGAATGACAGGTTACAAGTTTCCTTTATTGCTGCGTTTTTAACTTTGCGTGGATCCTGGAGCAACATTTAAAATAGGAGAAACTTAAATGATTTTAGCAAATGGTTGCAATATAACAAAGAGTGAAAAATTTAAGGGGGTCTGAATACTTTCCGTACCCACTGTATATGGCACTTTGAAGCTTTTGCATCTGAACTTATATATACAAACAAGAAAATAACATTCTGTGCATTATTTAGCATTTATGAAGTTTTGCCCTGATATAGTTTGACTTTATTTGGCAAAATGGGGCTACTTATTATGTGTTCATACCACAGTAGGGGCTCTATTGTAGTAGTGTGCTATTGACTGTGGGGCTTCAGGTCACACGTGTCCTCACACTGATCCCATTGTATGCACCAAGTGTGCACATCTGTGGCCTAGAGAGTGTGCTCACACTCTGTCTACAAAAACACTTAAAAAACAAACTTCTAAAATTCATTCTAAAACTAATGCTAACGGATCAAATAATTACTATTTTTAAATAGCCTACTTTGAAATGCTGAAATGATAAACACATATTGCTAAGATTTTTTTGACAAGTCAATCAAATATGATGCTTAATTTATCTCATTTTTTTTTTTTAATTGCTAGCCACTATTTACATTATAATTGGTATAGAAGTTCACTTAGATAGTTGAAGGTTTAAGTCAAGCCGGACACTGGTGATTGATAAATGAACAGATGGGCTTAAGTGATGCATGCGTCTGCTGCACCAGCACTCACGCGCCAGTCGCCTGCCTACAATAATCTCTCGTGCGACAACACAATCAACACAATAGGACAATATCCATACCGCTAGTTCACTCAGGTGACGCTTCTTTCCTTTCACACAAAGCATAGATGTGATGTTAGCCTTCAGATTTTCGGTTTGTGTGGAGGTCATGATAAGGGTAACTTCTACATGCATTTACATGCTTAAAGGGTTATGCCATCCCAAAATGAAAAATGTGTCATTAATTACTCACCCTCATGTCGTTCCAAACCCGTAAGACCTCCGTTCATCTTCGGAACACAAATTTAAGATATTTCTGATGCATTCTAAGAGCTCTCTGACGGCACCACATGCACCACACACCACACGTGTTTACGTTCAGTGGATATTCTCCAAAATGGCGCTACATTGACGCGGAGGAGACGAATTGTTGAATATGTTATTTTTGTTTTCTTTGCGTACAAAAAGTATTCTCGTAGCTTCGTAAAATTACAGTTGAACCCCTGATGTCACATGGGTTATTTTACCGATATCCTTGCTACGTTTCTGGATGTTGATCATGTTACTTACATTGCTGTCTATTGGAGGGTCAGAGAGCTCTCAGAATGCATCAAAAATATCATAATTTGTGTTTCGAAGATGAACGGAGGTCTTACGGGTTTGGAACGACATGAGGGTGAGTAATTAATGACAGACTTTTCATTTTGGGGTGGAGTAACCCTTTAAGTGTGTTCAGAGTGGTGCTGTCCCATATGAACCAGGGATCACATGTGTGTCAGCAGTATGCACACCTAGTAACTGTGTCATGCTTCCCCAAAGATCCCAGGGTAACCCTGCTTCACCACAACTTTACCTCCCAGGAGTGTTTCGCAATGCTGTGTCACACCTGCAACCTGTATTGGGAATTACTGTGTTGAGCCCAAACGCTCCTCCCTTGTGCCCTACCGAAGGACAGCTAACTTAGGGACCGAGGTCTGCTGCATTTTCTAGTCCAGCTTAACCAGAAGTGAACACTACAGTCACAAGAGACCATTTACTCCTCTTTACCATCTGACCTTAATGCTTATAGTTTCATGAGAGCTTTCTCAAGTGTTCATGCAGTGGGTCTTCATAGAAAATCTGTGAATGCAGAGCCACGAGACCAGCGGTACTCAATAGACAACCTCCTGTTGAGACAGTTTAGAGTTCAAATTATATCCAGAGGAACAGCACACAGAACTCCCATGACCCGTTTCATTGTTTGGAGTGACAGCTCCACTCCCCCAACCCCCTCTGCTGTCCCAAGGAATTGCGTTTCTGCAATTATACAGAAATTACTGATTGGACTTGAATATATTTCAGTGAATGAGACACTAAAATAATAAATTTAGGAGCCAAGTGATAATATTTGTTCACAAATTACAGAATTTCTCAGTAAAGATTGTCATTCATAAGAAGTTCAGTTCATTGCATAGTTTCAGACTCTTGGCTTTTAACAACAGTTGCAGCTGTTTTAGAATACACACCATTCAAGAGTTGGGTGTCAGTAACCTTTTTTTAAAGAAACGAATATTTTTATTAAGTCACAATGCATTAACTTTATCAAAAGTGACAGTAAACACATTTAAAATGATACAAACATTTCTATTTTAAAGCAATGCTGTTCTTTTGAACTTTCTATTTTTTCTGTTTTCAACATTGATGGTAAGAAGAAACCTTTTGAGCACCAAAATCAGCATAATTAAAATGATTTCTGAAGGATCATTTGACAGTGAAGACTGAAGTAATAGCTTTTGAAAATCCAGCTTTTGCCATCACAGGAATAAAGAACATTTTTAAATATATTAAAATAGAAAACAGTTATTTTACCAGTTATTTTAATTTAATTCTATTACTGTTTATTTCTTTTTATCAAAGAAACGCTAAATTGGTGAGCACTGGTGACTTCTAATATGGGTGTTTATCTAGTTTTTGCTAATTAGTTCAAATTTGATGCCACCATTGTAGTGATCATAATTTGTACCATAGAAATATCGCACTGTTTTGAAAGAATATTTTTGCTTGTTTGAAAAAATATATATATATATATATTATAATCTCATCAAAACAAACAAACAAACAAAAAACCTTTTTATATAAAGCAACTCCCTGACAGTCACCATAGGGTAATTTGATATATGCAAAACAATAATCAAGAAAAAAAGGTATATGTATAATATAAGATCTTTTTAGAATATTTTTTTATTAATTAATTAAAGCAAAAATCTTGTGGACGTGTATCTTTATTTATACATTAAGTAAATACACTGATGTAAAGCTTGCAGATGATCATATTACAATAACAGCTGCTGATTCGTTTCACAGAAGTCATAATAGAACACAGAAGTTAGAGACTGTTTTAATGAATCTCTTTAATTGACTTAATAAAACAAAACCTGCTACAACTTGCGTGCGCTGCAGTTTGTTGTCGAGTGCAGGACCCACTGGCACACAAAATGATACCACATAAGGTTTTCTGAAAGGATTTCTGTTGAACATTTTTTGTAACATTAGCAATCGTTTTAATCTGGAGCTTTGCTATGAAGTTTTTGCTGAATGCATTACACCAAAAAACGTCAAATCTTCAACAGAAACCTGACAAGCCAAAACAGACTAATCAAGCGCATCCACCCCCTGTCAACACTTCAGCGACAGTTAGTAGGACGCGTCTCCTTAAGCACACCAGCGATGACTTAGCACTTGTTTACTCTAGCTGGCTTGTTGTGATGCTGTTGTAGTTCCCTTGGTTGAGAGTCCTGCCAAAAAAAAAACCGCACACCCACAACTATTGCCACAAGTGAGTTATCCTTTGCTGCAGTCCCAAGGGACCTGTTTGGAGTGGGAAGGGGGATTCGTCCGCCTCTCTGACAGATGGGTCCTTGTTTCTGTCTTTCTCTCCCTCACTCCCTCTCTCCCGAGCTCAGACACAGACACACTCACTTAGACTGAGATTGAACGAATACAATAGGAATTAAAGCCATGCACACATGCTCCCTCTATGTCTCCTGAAAGCTGAGCCCCTTGTAATAATTATAAAAGCAGGGGTGTGTTTGGGTGATGGGGGCTGGGCTGTTTGGGAAAACTTTGATAAATCTTGGACTTAATGACTTTTTCTAACTAAGTTTGTTAAAGTTGTAAATAAACTATTCAACCAAATAAACTTTCGAAATATGAAAATAAATGTTCAATGTCATTGAAGAACCAGTTTGTGCCATAGAAGCACTTTTCAGCGAACAGTTATTAAAAGAACCTTCTTTGTCTTAGTGTGAAGAATAGTTTTCCACACCATCGTCTTCTTAAAGCTGCTTTTT
>NW_015560626.1:946336-955031 GCF_001515605.1 Sinocyclocheilus anshuiensis | reverse complement strand
ATTCTTCTGTGGAGCTGTTTTTTTTTTTAGCATAATTGGTGAATTTTGCAAAATCGACCCTGTTATTGAACTGAATTGAATCAACTTTGAACTGACTGGAGTTGAACAACAACACTATTGTCTTCTGTAGAGCTGCTTTTCACTGAACTGAACTCATTTCATAATTGAAAGGTTTAATGGATGTTCTTCATCTGTTCCAACATGAAACCTTTGTTTTTAAGAGTGTGCATGTTCAAAATAGATTCTGAAAACGGAATTGTATTCCCTTAAGAGAATAATAGAGAGTAAGAGTGCATCTGTGTTTTAAAAGATACGTGTTGTAAAGGTAATCCCAGAGCTCCGGCCTTATCTGCTGCTTACTGGAGCTGAATACAGGAGTTCTCTGGGATGGATCCTGAGGGACAGGAGAACAGCCTAACTCGTGCTCTCGGACACTGGGGAGAAGTGGGGCCGAGTTTTATAGCTATGGACTTTTAACCTCAGTAATACTCCCTTCATCAGCGCATTATTACTAAAACCGTTTCTTTTCTCCATTAAACACACTGAAATCATGGCCAATGAAGAGTGAGTGGGGGGAATTGGGGAATAAAAGCCAGTCTGCCAGTTTGTGTAAATCAATCCCATATTATATCAAGTGCCCACTGCATAATTGGAAGCGTAAAATTGCCCATTTGCACAATATGCCACCTGCAACCCTTCTCTAGGCTGCTCTGCTATTGATACGATAGCTGGAGAGTGTCCACGCAACACCTCTTGCAATTTTTCTAGCGATTGCTTGGAAGTCGCGCAAATTCCATTCTGTTGGGGAATTTTGAGGATCATACTGGCTATTAGAGCCAACGGATGATAATTGAACCATTCGAATGAGCCGAATACAATCACTTATAGTTCCAATTAAGGTGGTCAGAGAATTCCTCTCAAACCACATTTTATAAAATGAAGTGCTCATCCATCCTTTTCCTGAACCCCAACCCTGTTGGGGTGAGCTGTGAGAGACGAGGGAGAGGGGGAGGGGGGCTCCATCTGCTTTGCTGGCTGTCCTTTGGGACGTGGGCATACCCCAAGGGGCTGTAGCATGGGAAGGATAGAGGGAGGGGAGGATGGGAGGGAGTGAGAGAAGTTGAATAGATTGCACCCATGCACTAATCAAAGGCCATAATCAGTATGCCCAAACACAATAGGCAGATTTTGCCCATTCCTTCTTCTAGCTTCTCCAACAAACACAATCATTAGAAGATTCATAAGTGTCATAAACCCAACTGCAACTGGCGTTTCGTAATTAACGACATGAGTGCGCAGCTTTGCAGGGTTTCATTTCAACAAATTAAAAGATTTCGGAGTGTTTGGCAGGGGGCCACAGATTGTGTGTGATCAGGTGCATGTAGCCCACAAGTGGAATAGTCTGATTCCCAAAGTGGTTTACGGCAATATGACAAACACAAAGGTGATAAGTGGTCTGATTTCATTTTTATCAAATTAAATATTGTTCTCAAAAATATTAACACAAATAAAATACAAATAATTCTGAATATCCCCAAATGCAGCTCTTTTACCACAGCATCGATAGAAAACGCAATATGCATTGGTGCAATGCCAATGAGCTGATATTTAAATCAGCCCAATGTATTCGTTTTTGAAGTATTCTTCCACTTATACAGACATTTTGATGCAGAAAAACAGATGCCAGCTGGAAAACACTACGGCTTCTGATTAAATGAGACAAGAAGTGATTGTTTGTTTGCTGCATGAAAGACAGAGAGACAAAATAAAAGGAATCAAGTTGCATCAGGTTTCATGGTTTCTCCTCAGCTCGGACTAGTTGAGGGATGCCTGGATCTGAAAGCCGCGGGTCTGTGTGGGTACCCCTGCGTTAAGCATCCCATTGATTGAACTGCTCCTCCAAGGCAAAAGCAACTTCAGTGCTTTAGTTAACACCCCTCCAGCCAACTGCAGGGCTTTCCGAAAGGCTGTCTGCCTCTAAGCTGCCTGTCTTCTAGGCTTATTGTTTCGCGAGCCCTACACAGTCAATATTAAGCTTGGCTAATGTGATATAGAGGCAGCTGGAGGAGCCACAGATATTACCATGACACTACAGAGTAAGGGGTGTAATGCCATTAAAAATAAATCAGGTGGTTTGATGATTTGGCATGGTCCGGGGATTCTGTGAGACATTAGGTGGGGCAGTTGCTATAATTCTATTACACATTCTGGGGAAACCTCTGAGGAACAATTGATTCCCTTTGCCTAGTTCAGCATAATTCAATTTCTTTTCATCAAAGGCCTGAAAAGAGGAAGGCAAAATAGAAAGTTTACTTTTCCAATTGGAAAAATCAGCCACCAGAATGATCAATTCTGCGCTTGTATAAAAAAAGCAGATGTTCTGGAGACCTTTCACCTAAAGTTGGTCAAATGACTTTGATGTCATACTACAGAAACTTTAGTGTAAGTCAAACGGAAAATAAACAACAAAAATAACTAAGCAGAAGGTTTAGGACATTTTAACATACTGAATTGGTTGTTGCTTAGATTACAGTATAAACAGAGATTAAGAGAAACGTGAGGCCCAAAAATGTATCTCTTCAGTCGATTGAAAGACTTGATGTTCACTCGGCAGACTCGCTTTGTTGACGCCTAGGTCTTCACTGAGAAAACACGTGAGGTCACCACTTGTTACAAAAAATACTTTACAGACATTTTGCTGCGAATTAAACAGGTCTGGCGAGCATTTGTAATATCCAAAATGTGCATTAATTAATTAATTCAGTGTGCCGTTGGTCGCGCGGTGGGGGTCCTGTGTCACCATTGTTGTGATGCTCGAGACACATAAACGGTGATTTCAAGGCCCATTGAGCGCGCGATGGATTGTACGTAAAATCTATTAAAGGGCGGGGAACACTGATTATTCGTAAAAATACCAAGTGCACTAAATCTATCTGGACGTATTTGACGTGTTAGAAGAGATGTGTTGTCAATAAAACGTATTTTAAGTTTAATTTAAAAAGTTTGTTTACATATTATATAGGCTATGCTGTATTAGTGGGTTTAAAATATGCATATTTAAGTGACACCATGACAAATATGATTGAATGATACTGGAACAGGTTATTTAGAGCAGGTTTACTCACTTGAACATAAATCAGTAATCATAATATTCAGTTTGAATAATTCAATATTGATAGAGGTTGAACCAAAATAGTCTTATTTAGCCTATGAATTATTATTCATAATCGAGTTATTTTTATTTACTCACGTGTGGCATAGGTAGGGGGGAAAGGAAGTTTTATAATAGTAGTCTCCTTTATTTCGTTTTGGTGGTCTGGCTAAGATTTTATTTTAGGCAATACTGACATCTAGTGGTTATAGGCAATCACTACTTTGCCTTTGTGCTATCACACCCTAAACATGTGCTGATTGGTTAATAGTAATACTATGCATAGAAACTAATTCCTATTTAGTGATTTTATTGTGAACTCGTGACCCAGACACCCAGAAATAGTAATTCATTCCAAAAGGGCACAACACAGTTCTCTGGAAAGTGTCTGTATTATGAATAGCACTAAGAAGTGGCTTCAATGGAATTTCTGGGAAAGACAAACTTGTTCATTAGAAGTGGAGTCATTATACTTTTGCCCAGCTACATTTATAAAGCTACATTTACCCTTATAATGTACTTCATAAATACTCATTATAAAATACATACACAATACCTCTAAATATTAAGCATGGACTTTATTGATGAGATTAGACTAATAGACTAAATCATCCAGTTAATACCTGAGCAAAACCAAGACATCTAAATATTGTGGGGGGGAAAAAACGATACAATTTAAAATAATAATAATAATAATAATAATAATAATAATAATAATAACAGAATCAGCACAAGGAAACATTGAGGTAGGTTGCAATTACCAAGACAAGAGACTGAGTGTGAGAGAAATATTTCTCAGAGATGAAAGGAAGAGAATAACAATAGAAATACCTATAAATAACCATATAGCAGATCTAGCTCTTCCACAAACACACACACACACACACACACACACACACACAGAGGTCTTGACGTGGTTCTTTTATACTGATACTGCTGTCTGTCAGTGACATAAACACCCTAACACCCACATATGAACACGATTGTGACCTACATATAAATACAAGCGGAGAGAGTGAAACAGACTCAGTGAGACAGCACTCCTACACACACTCTCTTCCACTCTCACTGCATGCACATCCACTGCATTAATTCATCCTAGATTATTCCTGCTACCTGCTTGATTCTCCTATTCATTCCTCTCTCTTTTTCTACTATCAGAGGACACACATGCAATTTATCTGACAGAGCTTTTTCCTTGATTTTTTTGCAAAGCAGTGGACAGGGAGGAAGGACACATTTCAAGGTCTAAAGATGGCACCAAAACGAGAAACGTCAATTAAAAATTCTCCATCAGGGGGAACGTTACCAAGGCACGGACCACCATTTCCTTGCGCTGCCACAACACCTTCACCCCCAAAACCAGCTCCTGAGTTGAAACCACGGATGCTGCGCCCCTCTAATTCCCCCTTTGACCCCAGCACATTAGAGGTAAGTGACGGTCCTGCAACAGAGCGTTTAGAATTGCTTATTCTTCATTACTATGGCAATAGCTCTTCTATGCATCACTAAAATAGTAACGGGAAATATAGCAGAAATAGAATGTGGATCAAAATGGACCAAAAACCTTCATATGAATAACTTGATGTGGACTTATCAAGAATAGAAATTCATATTTTCTGTATGGCAACATACTGACACAAGTACCAGATCCGAATTTAATATTAGTTGTGAATAAAACATCAGCGTAATCTCTTTTTATGCAGTTTCTGATTACCTCAGCATTGCACACAGAAAACTGTGTCAACCCAGACCTCAAATCTTAAGAGAATACTAGAGCTATATCAGGATTGAGAAATGGGGCACTGATGTAGCTGGTTCACAATAGGGTCCCTGAGCTGCATTACTGTCACCTTCAATTTTATTTAAATGTGCTAAATAATTTATATTCTTCTTTGTTACATACCTTATTCTCAAATCGAGGTTGAAACCAACAGAGCAATCCATTCATAATTGATCATATATTGACGATAAGCATAAAAACAATGGGTTTTGTGAAGGAATTTAACATGTATACTATATATCCTGTATTTGATGAATTGTCATTATACATTTTATTTGTTATTTCTACAATTCACAGAGCCTATCCTTATATGAATATAGAGCCTACATCTCCACGTGCTTAGGAATGCAGCATTGAAGTACACAGTTGAACTTTACAAACAAATGCTTAATCGCATGGTTTTACAAACTTAAAAATCATCAGCATTGAATTCACACGCTTTGCCAATTATGTGCAGTCAATCATTATGTTATAGTGATCTGCGCTGGGAGTGTCTCTGTGCAATTATGTCACTCTTTGTGTGTAATGAGAATACTACATTCTCGCGAATCGGTTCTTTCGAACAGTTCGTTTTAAAGAATCGATTTTTAAAAAGTGATTCGGTGATTCTTTACGTCATGACGTATCCCCGTATCCCGCGGTTCCACATTCTATTTAATATTATTAATAGGCCTACTTAATTATTAATATAATTATTTGATAAATTAATGCTGTAATTTTATGCATCCCAGTTCAGTCTGTTGCAGCCATGAATCAACCTAATGTCACTTAGGCTATACTACAGATTTGAAAATATCTTAAAATACCGTAAGTCGATATTGTCCAAATGCTCCTACTATAAGTTAATTTATGGGTTTATGGATCATTACGAGTCAGACACGTAAAATTCGATAAATACGGTCTCGGTTCAATAAGTTTTTGACTCCACAACCGCGAACGAATCGTTCATTCATATAAACCGGCTCAGCTAATTCTCTGAAAGGATTCGAGTCAGAGAAATGATTCGTTCACGAGTCGGATATCGCTACCCTTCATAACTCAGCAGCGCAAGCGCGAGTCATCTCACTCCCGCCGCAACACACACCCGGAAAACAAGCCACTGCAGATATGGTAGGCATATTGATAAACTTTTAATTTTAAAATAGGTTTCAGTAGAACTTTTCTAAATAACGTTAAACATTAGTAAGTGTATGGTCTGGTAACTATATAACGTTACACGCTTAGTGTTAAGAATCTGTCGTTAGCCTATTTCATGCTAGCTAACCGAGTTTTACGCCTTTTAGCACGCAAGAAAGTGACTAAACCTTTGTAAATTGTTCATGAAATTCTTTTTCAGAAACCCAAGTGTATGATAGCTAACTTAAATTCATTAAAATATTGTGTTTTAGCCTATCTGTCACCCGGTAGCACGGCTGTGAGTTAGTGGACAGTATTAGCTGGTCAGTTTTAGCCAAGGATAGAAAACTTATCTAACTTTTTCGTGCGGCCTAAAATACTTAACGTTAACCAGACGGATGTTATGGACCATAGATGTGTTATTAGAAACCCCATCTGATTCACAGCTTTGATATTGTGCATCATTTCATATTCATTGAATGTCGCTCTGTCTCAAACAGTCTGACTTCAGCGAGGACCAGATTCTTGGTGAGTTTGTGTCTAGTCCAGATGCATGTTTCTGTTACTTTGTATGTTACATTTCCCTGCATTTCTTGCTAGACAGCCTGCTTATCTCATCCCGTCCATGTTATTCTGCTCATCTGTTCCTCTGCCCCTGCATTCCTCCTGCTTTCTTTCCTTACCTTTGTATTGTTTTCCTTTGCCACTGTTGTATGTCACCTCCAGATTGAGTTTAACTTGGAGCAAATACACGGTGAGTGCATTGAAAACTTTTCTGTTCTGATGTGATTTAGTTTGCATGGTGTTAAGGACAACAAGCTGCTGTTTGTGTGTCTGATAGCACCTCACCTGCCTCCCTCATTTGAAGTGCATTCAGTAATTAATGTATATGAACTGCAAGAATCATAATTTGGTTTGTTTGAAAAGTAGAAATGCATGTTTGTAGCGTAGGCCTATCAGCTAATGTGTTACTTCTGTAGCATGGACAGTCATATCTGTAGAGGGTGTGTCTTGAGTCAGGAAGTGTTGAAACTGCTAACAAAAGAGTGCGAAGTCTTGCCGTGTTAAACATCTACATATCAGCTCTGAAACTAGAATATTGGAGTTATAATCTGTGTTACTACCAGTCACATGAGCTTTCTTTGGGAAATGGCCATTTTGGTTCATCGTTGCTCTTGCTTGTTCAAGCAAAGGAGGCTGACATAATACTGCTCACTCTCTCATTTTCCTCTCATACCATATATGGTTAAAGGCACAATTTAAGGCAGGCAAGGGAACAGCCACATTCCAGTGAGCAGGAAAAGCATTACAGAGATGGGAGTTTTTTTGGAAGGGCCTGTCCTAACGGATTACATTCAGTTCTTTCGGCGAACTCTGGCTTCGAGTCAAAATAATCATTTATTTATAACCACAAGTGGTTTAACAGTTTAAACATTCAATAATGGAAGATTAGGTTTAGGGTTCTGTTTTAAGATGATCTAAAAAAAAACGTGTGTGTATAGATGGATAAATAGAGAGATATGTGTATATATACATGTATACATCTAAATATATAAATGTGTGACAAACATGCAAAAAAATAAGAAATCAAGAAGGGGGCCAACACTTTTCACACCACTGTACATACACACATTATAAATGTGTATATAACATTCTGTTTTTATACTTTGCTGTAATTGGTCAATTTAATATGCAAATAATAATAATAAAATAACAAGTAGAATCAAGTATTTGTAGACTGTTCACTAGATAATAATAGTATAGTTTGGTGCCAATACGTTTGCCTGAAGTTCTGCTTAAATAGCTATTTGGTGTGTTTGAATATTTCACTAGCTTTTTAACTTGATCAAAAGTTCTCTGAGTACTGAGGTATATAATGACTTAAGGTGGATGGATAAGATTTCTGTGGTCATTTAGCTTGCCTCATCTAACCTGAATAGACACCGCAGAAAATAGCCTAGAGTGGCATTAATATTGATGGCTGGTGCAGTATTTCTCTTTGTGCTGATCCACTGGGCTCTTTAAATTAAGTCAGACTCTTTAAAGGAATGGCCTGTCATTACATCTTTACAATGAAAGGCATAATATATCTTGTCCTATTTTTCTTGTTGACTAAAATCAACCATCCTTATGTCATCCTTGTTCATTTCAGTTTCTCTTTTTTTATCATGTATGTATTTGTCCTTCTCTTTTCCTGTCCTCCGTTTGTTTCCCAGGATTGTTTCAATAATTTTTGTAATGATCTGTGCAGAATTTAAAGAAGCCTTCCTCCTGTTTGACCGTACGGGAGATGGGAAGATCACCTACAGTCAGTGTGGGGATGTGATGCGCACGCTGGGCCAAAATCCCGTCAATGCCGAGGTGCTCAAAGTCCTGGGCAACCCAAAGGCAGAAGGTAGGACAAGACACTATGGATAATGGCTGGCCTGTATAATCATTGCCTTAATATCATATCATATCATATAATATTTTATCTTGTCATTATCTGTATTTACAGAATAAGATATTTCAGGGCTCAACAGTACAAATTTTTAACTGTTCAGCTGGTTGTTCAGATTTGTACTTGCTCTGCCAATATTTTTACTGACTTCACAACAAAATATAAAGTTTATATTTAGCAGCATATATTAGTGTATTAAAATGAT
>NW_015560626.1:933637-946304 GCF_001515605.1 Sinocyclocheilus anshuiensis | reverse complement strand
TTAAAAATATTCGACTTAAAAAAAAAAAAAAAAAAAGTTTTATACCTTTTTAAATTAATATTACATTTCTTTGTTGGTTTATTTTCAGTAATGGCTTATGGTGCAAAATATGAATACTTTTTTAACACTGTTAAAACTATATTCTCACTATTTTAACAACTGCACCAACAGGATTTGTAACAAAAATGTTCAAATGCATCATAACATAATAGGAATAGTTCACCCAAAAATGAAAATTTGCCATATTTGTATATTTAACTATTATTTGTGTATTTAACTACTGTATTGGCCCGAATATAAGACGACCCTGATTATAAGACGACCCCCCTTTTTCCAGATGTACCTTTTGGAAAAAGGCCTTTTTAAAAACCAAATCTTGTTTTTCTCAGTAAAACACATTATGTGAAAAAAAACAGGTAGCCCATCTGAATTAGGACATTTAGGCTATCCATCTTTACAACACGCATTACATTACGTATTTCATGGCACACTCGTTTTATGCGTATTTGGCGCCACCTATTGTTGTGGTTGTATTATTGACATGTCAAAGTCTAGACCCTGAATAATGTGACGTGACATGTGGCCAAGTGTGGTGACCTATACTCGTAATTAGTGCTCACGAGACTCGAACCCACAACCTTTGGGTTACGAGTCCGACTCTCTAACCATTAGGCCACGACTTCCCCCAGGTCATATAAGATGACCGCGTTTTTTCAGATGTATTTCCAAGAAAAAAACATTCTTATATTCGGGTCAATATGGTATTAGCCCATTGAAGATTCATTGGAAAAGATTAGGAAAATTTAGCATTACATCACTTGCTCACCAATGAATCCTCTGCAGTGAATTGGTGCCGGCAGAATGAGAGTCCAAACAGCTGGTAAAAACATCACAATAATCTGCATGACTCCAGTCCATCAGTTAAGGTTTTGTAAAGCGAAACACTGAACTATTGAAAAAGGTGTAAAGTTTATTTAAATGCATAAAAACATAGTTACAACAGCACTGCTGTTCTCAACTGACCTGAACCTTTCGCACTAGCCCATCATTATTGTTGAGCCCTGTATTTGTACAAGTAGTAATACCTTGATCAACTACTGTAATTATAGTAGTTCTCTCTTCCTGTATAATATGGACATAAATGCTATCTTGTCTGATTAAAGACTTCTTTGTTCCTCAGAAATGAACCATAAATTGCTGGACTTCGAACAGTTCCTGCCCATGCTCCAGGCCATCGCTAAGAACAAAGACCAGGGCACGTTTGAGGACTTTGTGGAGGGGCTTAGAGTATTTGACAAGGAAGGCAACGGCACAGTCATGGGTGCTGAGCTCCGCCATGTTCTCACCACACTGGGTAAGCCGGCCTGGTCTCCTGAGGAGATATTTATAGCCCACTCCTCCACATCTGGGCCAATGATTGTAGAAACGGTTGAAGTGAACATTTCAAATATGGTGTACATGTATGTAGTGCTCTATTTGCAAAACATTTATGCATGGGTTTATTTATTTATTTTATAGGAGAGAAGATGACCGAAGAGGAGGTAGAATCGCTTCTAGCTGGACACGAAGATGCTAACGGTTGCATCAATTATGAAGGTAAACAACTGAGTTTGATTATTATGCATAAAGGTTTATCATGAGAGCACTTGCTGTTTTATGAGCCTAGTTTTTGGCTGTAGAGCGTTAAGTTAATAACAGTACATTTGAATACAAAATACAACTTTGTGCTGGGGATTGAATGGATGTATTATGTTTATGCACCACAATGGAAAAAATGTTGTGAGCATTAAGTTCTTTTAGTGAGAATCGGATCTTGAAAGCATGCCGTAACTGTAACTGATCTTCCACAGCCTTTGTTCGCCACATCATGTCTGGCTGAGAGATGTCTCGGGTATACGTCTACCTCCTGCCCTCAACATTTATAACACGTGAAGCAACAATCCATCCAGGCCTTTTCTTTAACGCTCTCAGACGCACATGATTGCATAGTCTACACCTCATCACTTCGCCTCTTTCAACGAAATCTAGACATTCAGAGGGCAGCTGTGCCTCATGTGACGTCTAGAGCTAGAGAGCCTGGTTGGATGTAGTTTGAAGGTTTTGAAACATGGTTTGACTCTTCCCCATCTCTGCAGCAGCCTTTTCTTTGGCCCCTGGCTGCAGCATGCTCTCTGCATGCGGCCGTCCCTGCGACGGCTCTCAGAGGCAAAGGGCGACTGCACTGCTTCAGACTTGAGCGCATGTCAAGGGATGTAGCATAACCGGGTGTATTGCTTTTAAAAGCAGTCTAAGATTTGTCTTCCGATATCGGCACAGTCCCTCCCTGTGCTCACCAAGCAGTGCGGTTGCTTTCATTATTAACTAACCAATCAAATTGCAGTGGTTTGGCTGTTTTTGCTGATCTTTCTCTCCCTTTTCCTGATGGAGGCTGATCCATAGCTCAACTGTACGATCTCTCATTACTGTAGCTGTGCTATAAATCGTTTCCACTCTTGCCCTGTAGAGGAAAACCAGAAGGAGCTTCTTTAACATTTTCTTGAATCCTAGACCTGGTTAAGTCTTTGAGCTGTGGTTTAGTAGGAGCTAGCCATGATCTTGCTCTCACCGTTTCCCAACACTTATGAACGAGTACAACTGGGGAACGGCTTCCAACTACAGCAAATGTCGCAGGCTAAATGCAATTTTTGAAGGGTTGATGAGGTTGTGTGAAGAGCATTTGTCTATTTTATTATAAAATAATAACTTGTATATTTAAAAAAATCTTTTATTTATTTATTTTGATTATTTATAATCATCCTCGTTTTAAAAGAATTTGTATTTTGGCAGTAGAACTTCATTTTTTATTTATAATGTATTTATTTTTTGACGCTGTGTGCTGTAGTTGGGGTCGATACCCTTTTTGACACAAATTGGAAACTAACTTTGTTTTATTTTTTTTTTATTTTTCTACAGAACTCGTCCGCATGGTCATGAGCGGTTGAAGATAAAGACCACAACTCATTTGTTTGTCTTTTCTATGTAATAATTTCTTTATATGTATTTTTTGTTTCTTCCTATTCATTCCGTCACCTTCATTTGCTTAATGGCTCCAGTCCTTCGCTTGTGTTTGCACTCATTTGGGTATTATTATTAGAAGTGCCTTTATCTTCTTTAAGTTCCCATTTGACTCCCCAAGAGGTCCACCTCCTGTCCTGTGGTATTCAAACCATATAGCGATATGAAAAAGATCTCTTGTGTGCTGACTGGTCTGCAATAAAACCTCTCAATACAGCACATTAGCAGTGTGTATGCAATATCCAGTGTATCCTCAGGCATCTCTGCTGGACTGTGCTGTAGTAGAAATGTCGTGTCTGGCCAGACTTTTATTTTTGGCCTTTTCAGAATAAGTTACCTTTTTCAAATTGAGAAATTATGGATCGGAAATGCAATAACATTGTAATTAATTTGGAATGTTCTCACTGTCCAATAAAGTTTCCAACAAAGTCCAACGATTTGTTTGTCTTTATTGCAGATTCTTCAAGATTCTTGTTTTAGAAAGTGTAAAAAAAATGGTTGTAGTTGTGAATTTAAGGAACACGAGCTTCGAGTCCAGTTGAACTTGCCTCTCTCCTGTTTGCAGATAGATGGCAGTGTTTTACACTTGTTGAAAGCTGAACTCGCTCCCAATTGCTTTGATTGTGGTTAATTGTAAAAACCATGCTGTCTGAAGTGAAATGAGAGCAAATTGCTGAGCTTCTATTGCAGTTAGACTAATGCAATTCAAATGATAACTATTTGGTTTCAGGTCAGTGATTTAAATTAAAGGTAAATGTTGTTGGCACTAAGATGTTTAGTGTCTTTGGGACTAATTTGTCTCAATTGCTTATAAGGGCAAATCTCAGGCAGGCAGGCAGGCATAGTGGGTTTTACAAACCTGTTTTTAATGCTCCTCTGATAATGTATAGCTTTTTAATTTCAATGGAAATTTGAAGTATAATAATGAATTTTACATTAATACAATAAACATCTATCCATCTATATATGCATGCCTATACATGCATATCTAATATTAATACATTAATACCATTAATACATTATTATATACTTTATATTACTTTTATTCAAACATTAAATTGATTCAAAGTTAACTTTTTTTGTGTCAAACAAATGCTATTCTTTTGAACTTTCAGTTTGTCAAAGAATCCTGATAAAACATATCACTGTTTTCATAAAAATATTAAGCAGGACAACTGTTTTCAATATTTATAACAAATGTTTCTTAATCACCAAATTATCACATTAGAATGATTTCTGAAGGATCATGTGACACTGAAGATTGGAGTAATGATGCTGAAAATTCATCACAGGAATACACTAGATCTTAAAATATATTAAAATGGAAAATAATTCTTAAATCTTATTAACAATTTTAAAAATTCATATAAAATTTTTATTTTTTGTAATGCTGTTTTGTAATGACCCTATGTTTATTTGTAAAATGATGTTCGTACAGGCTTTGCAAGAGTTTGTCTGTATTACTGCCATATATATCTCTATATCTGATCACATATCTCTACTGAAAAAGTATTTTTTTATAGGTAAAAGAACATCACATAAGATGTAATCTAAGGGTTTGTTTGGGTGTGCTGAAATACCCCCTGATGCATTGTGTGCCGAGAGTAGCCCATCAACAGCTCACCGACCTTTTCTCTCTCTGCGCTCGGCAGAAGTCAGAACTATTCCCCCCTCATTAGATGGCACATACACTCTCCGAGCGAGAGCCAGAGAGCCAACTATCATACACCAGCGGTGAATAGGTCCTCCACTAATTACTGAATTCATTTTGCACGGATGTGTGTGGATGTGCATGCAGGTCTGTTTCTGCGCGCACTTGTGTGAACGTGTTGGAGGCAAGTGAAGTGTATTGATTATTGTAATCTGCCTATTTGTGAGTCTGTGATCCTCGTGGCTCTGCATTCGACAGGGGAATCACTAATGGGCCTCAGATCTCTCCCCGTCCAATTAACTTTCAACTGGAATCTGGCAGGAGAGCGCGAGGAGGCTGGCCACAGACACGCTGAGATCCCCCACATATTCCCACAGGCTGCAGATTCACCAAAGCCTTAAGGCCGGAATGTCATTACCTCTCGCTTTTAATTAAAGGATTTTCTCTTCGTTTTAGCCCTGGCATGCACAGGTAGAATCCTAGTATTGTTCATGTCGTTGTTCTTGTTTTGCTTGTTTTTCTTTTCTTTTCTCTCTCTCTCCAAGACACTGAAGATTCATTAGAAATACTGTCTGGTAAACACATTCTTAAATGTTTATAGTAGAGAACATGCATGCCAGAAATAATGTTTTCTATATTTATATATAATGTTATTTTAGTATACACCTAACATGTTGCAAGGTTTTTGTATAGTCAGCTGTACAAATGTATAAAAAATGAGGGAGAAATATTTGAATCATATTTATTATTGAACCGTTTATGAATAGGGAATGTTTTTTGATGTTATCACTTTATTTGCACATGGCTTGACTTGTATCAATAACTACTTCATGCTGTATTTCTCACAAAGATTTTTCAATACAGCACATGAATCTGTACTAAAAAGTAAAGTTTAAATTTAGTTTGCATTTAAAATGTTTAAGGACACATTATTGTCAGATTTATCATTCAATCATTTAGCCTTTTTATTATTTAGGATTTGTTCTAAAAAAGCAACCTTACTGGGCTTGATGTCACAGGAAAATATATAGAGCTAGATTTTTAATGTATAACTTATTTGAAAACATAATATTGATCACTGTGAAAGTGTATTGACCACAATGTTCCTTCTCTTAAATGCAATGTTGCTCTTTTGATAGCAAAAAAAAAAATGTATAATAATAATTTCTTAGAAATGTAAATTTATTCACCTACTTTCTCTTAAAGTGAAAATAAATAAATCTACAATCTGTATAAATAATTCTATAATATAATGCTTATAGGATATTAAATGTGTACTTTCTTGTCAAAAAAGTGGAAAATGTTTGCTCTGATTTCAAACCACCTAACATGCAAAGTTTTGTATAGTCAGCTGTACAAATGTTACATAAAAATTAGGCAGAGATATTTGAATATTATTTATTATTGAATTGTTTATGAATAGGGAATGCTTTTGATGTTTTGACATGTTATTTGTATATTTGCATCAGTGTATTTCCACATGGCCTGACTTAGATCAACAACTCCTTCGTGCTGTATTTCACAGAAAAAAAATTATCAATACAGGTTATGAATCTGTACTAAAAGTCCAGAATAAAAAATAAAAAAAAAGTTTAGGGACAAAGATTTTTCAGATTTAGCATTCAAACTTTAGGCCTTTTTTATATTATGAGTTTTTAAAATTAAATATCAACCTTACTGGGCTTGATATTACAGCTAAATGTATGGAGCTTGATTTATACATTTGTAACGTTCATAAAAACATATTCTAAAATATAATACATACAGAGGTATTGTCCACCATGTTGCTTTTCCTAAATGTGATGTCGAAATGTTACATTTTAAATATATTTTCTTCTAATGGCAAAAAATTTAATCTTTTTTTTTTTTATTTTGCTCATCTATTAGACTCAAACTGAAAATCAATAAATCTACAATTTTTGTATAAATAAATCTGTAACAATGTTGGTATGATATAAAATGTACTTCCTTGTCAAGAGTGTAACATTTTCATCTTGATTTCAAAGTTTTACATTGTAATATCTTTTATTAGACTTACACAAGGGAACAACATCCTCCCTTTTAAAAAGTACTAATAATTTCATTTATTTGTGTGATTACTGAAGAGTCTCATCAGCCTAAATCAATATGTTCCGGTCCGGCCCAGATTACTTCGACTGTTTGGTTGTAGTGAGCCATTGTGTGTGCAATTACACTCCTTCCAATTCCACAAAGACAACGAAAGCAGTCACTAAGTCAAATGAATGGAACAAGAGGATTTAGATTAATCACTAGCCCTGCGACATGTGCGCACGCATATACAGTATACGTTCCCGTATCGCGCTACGGCTGCGTCTACTGAGTGAAAAGTACATTTACGCACTGATTTTCTTTCAAGTCCAGCCATGTGTAAATGCAGCTCAGTTCACCATAAAGCATGTTGACTATTGAGTCTGAATCTCTGGTTTTGATTGATACACAAAATGGAGACAAATACACTAACAAGTACACATGAAAATATGAGCGTGTCACCGTCCAGGATAGATATAGACATATATTTATATGCATTTTAATTTAAGTTTGAGAGTAGTGTATAATGTAAGATAGTTATAATTTACACACATACAAACAGCGTGTCGGAAATCCTCTTGCTTTATGAAAGGAATTGGTTGCCGTTATGTCTGTGAAGCCCTTCTGCTCCGTATAAACCACGTCCATTTCTTTCAAGCCTGTTCGGTGTGTGTACGTAACTGTATGTGTGTGTGTGTGTGTGTGTGTGTGTGTGTGTGTGTGTGTGTGTGTTCATACACAGTACATCTGAGTGTATAGAGCAGGTCAGTCAGCATAGATGAGGAAGCCAGAGAACGTGCTGTATTTGTTGGTGTTTCCACCGTGGACTTTCCCTCCGTCCAGCTGCACACAGACCTCATCTCCCACGTCTAAATGCAGGATCACACTGTTGGAGGCGTAGTCATAATTCTGATCAGCGTCCTGGGCGATAGCGCTGGCCCTCACCTGTCACACACCAGAGAAATGAAGCCACGGTTAGAGGAAGGACACAGAGCAGATGCTCAATATTCCAGCATACTTGAATGATACTGAAATGTATTCATAATCATTTAGTAATAATCATTAGACCAAACAGCAAAACTTAACTAAGGCACAATAACATGAAGTGTGACATTGCAATAGCCACTCTAATAATTGTTTTCACTTAAACATATTCAAGAAGCAAGATCTGAACATTGCAATGAGAACAGATTATAGATATCATGGTAAAACTGGGTCATTTTGTTCATTTGATATGATATGCAACAACTTCAGGCAGTGGAATTTATTATAAATAAGCATAGGCTGCATTCAGTGACTTTTTCACTATCATATATGAAAGAAGAAATTAATAGGTATACTTTTTTAATGTTTTTAAATGTGTTAAAAAATTAATAGAAATAAAAAATGTAATAGATACATTTAATATTATAACAAATAAATAATTTCATATTTTTTTCATATTAATAATAATAAAACGAATAATTAATAATTAAAATAAAAAATTAATTAATAGACAAAAATAATGAATTATAATTTATTTCATTATCATTTTATAATTCGTTTCATTTGAAGGGAAAGAAAAAAAAAAAAAGAAGATTTTATCCAGATTCCAAAAACCACTTACTACATTTCATTTTGTTAAAATAGAAAAATAGAACTATAGAAAAATAATCATGTTATGAACTAATGAATAATAATAACAAGTATTTGTTGTATTATTAAAATAATAATAAATATAATAATAATTACCATTTTAAATTAAATAGACACAAATAATGAATTGTAACTGATTTCACAATCTTTTCATAATCCTTTTTAACAAAACAAAAGTTTTATATTTTTTCCCAGATGCTTGCTTTCTAAAACAAGTGCACAAACCACTATAACACCATTTCCAGCTTGTATAACATATATATAAAAATAATAAATGTATTAATTAAACATTTTAAAATTAAACGAATATGCAAAAATAATGAATTGTAATTGATTTCATAGTTTTTCCAATTCCTTTGAAGTGAACGCATTTTTATTGTAATACATTTTATAAACATTACTTATTAGATTAAATAATTAATATGAATTATATATTCATGTTACATATTATTCATATTAATTAATATTAAGAATAATGCTACATTAAACAACAAAGATAAAGTTGTGCTGATGGGGCTGCTGGGAGGTACTCAATCCTAAAAAAAAGAAAGGTATGAAAATACTGCACTAGCCATATCTCAACATACAGATGCTCTCTTGACATGAAAGAGGCCTTGTTTTATCATCTCTATAGCAATGGAATGGAGTCATTATTAAATGATACTCTGACAAGGGCTAGCCGGGTTAAATGGATGGGTCTGCAGATAACCTGCTGACCTCCACCTCAATTGCGAAAGCAGTCATATTCTCCTCTATTTATCTACTGTATCGTGTAGCTAGACCTACAGTATATGGGTGATGCTAAAACTGTACTATACCCCTTCCTTTATTGACCTGTTGAATTTAATCGCAAGCGCACGTATCACACAAACCGCAATGAGACTGTTTACTAGACACAGACTCATTTAAATTCTGCTTGAGAGATCAGCTGTATTGACTCCCAGCAGTGGATCTGAAACTTGTTTGTTAACATTTTAAATTGAGATTAGTCATGTGGTCAGGCAGATGTACATTCCTGCATAGAGATAGAATTAAAAAGGTCCAAGACCTGTGATAAAACAGACACAAATATACCGCATTATAGTTCTATATTCTTGCAATGTGATTTATACATCATTTCTTAGTATCTGATCTATGCTCAAGAATTCTAAATGGAAAAAAACAGGTAATGTTTTAGCAGACAGGTGTCAGATGACAGACAGTGATTGTCAGGCATTTTGCTCGGCCGTGTTATAGCCACTCAATCTCTGTCAGGTTTCCTAAACATATGGAGCGATTCTATCGTAGGAAAAAAATGCAATGATATGCATGGTGTCAGTAAACATCCTCATACAACATGCCATCACTCACTCACTCAAATGCAAGCTCTTGTTTTATTGGGTGTGTTATTCCCTTGAGAAACACCCACAACCACAGCCCACATAAAACACACTGACCCCAGACAGAGATAAACTCCTTCCCATATCCATAATCTAATAACCCCACTCCATTACCATCACGATACTGTCAACATCCGCACAATGTCCTGAGCGGAGACATTTAGATGCTTTATTGAATACCAATCTGTATAATGATGTTAGGGAGGTTTACAACGCAGCACTGCAGGACAAATATATCAGTTTTAAATTGATTTTGCATACCAGTGATAGATATTTGTCATTTGCAATTTGAGAAAAAAAAAAAACGCTTGCAAATTTTCACAAGCCTTGTAGAGACATGCAGCTTAAAAATGAATGAGCAGTGATCAACCAATATTGCATTTACATCAGTTATTTTATGTGTTTAATAATTGATATGTAGAACTGATTTTTAAGCTGTTTATTTTGTCTTACAACAATAAAAGGCATAACATTCACTGTGAATATCATTAATAATAATAGTAAAAATACTCATTATGAAGGTTTTAATAAAAATAATTATAATAATAGTAATTATTATAAATATTATTAACCATATTAATTATAATAAATTAAATATATTAATAAAATCATATAATAATACAATTTTGTTTATATTTCAATGTAAATATGTAAATATATTTTCATTTTTAATAATTAATATAATTATTATTTATTATTTTAATTATAATAAATTAAATATATTTAAAAAATCATCATAAATATACTATACTACTACTACTTCTACTACTACTAATAATAATGCAGTTTTTGCTATTTAAATGGTCACATATATTACTCTTTTAAATAATAATTATCCAAAAAAAATACAAATTAAATAAATTAAGTTACCCAACCTCTGAGTAACTCTGAGTTGTTGGGCCCTACTTTTAAACAACTCAACAACTGGTGCCATTCATCTGTGCATAATATATATCTGTAATTTTATTAAACAGTTATTAAATGAAGATATTGTGTGAATATCATTCTAAAAATTGATCATGGAAAACTCTAATATAGCTAAACGTTTAAATGTGTTAAAAATCATATTATTTCACCTGAAGATATTCGTTGTGTTGATGTGTGATGTGAACAGCATTTTTGCCTTATCCCTGTGCAGCCTGCGTCGAACAGTTGTGATGGGTTGCCAGTCCCTTGAGAAACCCCTTTTCCAACTATTATCTCACATAAAAAAGACTACAGAAACAACTACACAATTTCTCACATCCAGATCTAACAGCCACTCTCTGTGATACAGTAATCCACACAGAGGGCCGGTCAATAATCTAAATATTGAGTGGGTGAACGCTGTCATTGGTATGTGTGACTGAATACCAATCAGTGCAACAATGAGGTTTTCTTTATAGTACAAATCAAAGTATGCCATACCTGAATTATTTTTACTGCACTGCCACAATGACTTAAGAAAACTGAAATATCATCAAGATCAAAAAAGACTGTAAAATTGAGCGGGTCAATATGGCATGCACATCATTCCATGTCTGACAGTGACGGCCTGGCCTCCTCTCCCTATTGACGCACAGTGTATGTCATTCTCCTCATTATTTTGGCTAAGTGGGCAAAGGGGCAGTCTCTCCCTCCGGCATACCTCCGTGTTCGATACAACAACGCGAGCGGTCACTTTAATTAGCAGACATCCGGCAAAGACCATTTAAGACCTTTCTTCTCTTCCATTGATTCTCGTCTTGTATTTTTGGGATCAGTTACACCGAATCTGAGCGCCTGAGGTTTAGGCATCTCCCGCAAAGCGCGCTTGTTAGATGCTTCCCGGCATTTATCAAATATAAGTGATATGAAAGCTTGTCTTGGAGGGAGAGGGATTACCGTTGACTGCACTGGAGATGGATATTGACATGGGAGCCGACTACTTGTGAAACGCCACGCTGACTTGAGCAGGGACCCTCGGGCCTGCTGGGGGCTTGTTCTGCCAGGCCTTTTCATTACAGGGAGGGGAAGGATGGAGGGGGGCGGTGTTTTCGACATAACCAGAGCCGAGGAGAAAGACAAGGGTTGAAGGAGAAAATAGGAGGGGGAGGTTCGGGTAACAGACTGATCAAGCAAGGCTATTTTGTGAGATGCCAAGGGTATATGAAGTCTTGTTTTTATCAGTGGTGCCGTGCTCCAGCGGTAATAAAACTGACAGGATTCATTCTCCGTGATATACAGACCTCTTAGAGCGGAGACAATGGAAAACTAGTTCTTAAACTTACCTAAGGGACCTAGCATACGCGAGGGGAGGGAAAAGACTAAAGCAAAAAAATTGAACATTTATTGAATAGCTCCGTTTTGCCTCAAAGGGAGAATAACATTTGGTTCGCTTCTTCAGAGAGTTATGCTTAATTGGCATACTGTATGAGCGTGGCATTGCATACTAATGGTCCAAGTGTGCACTATAACACCGGTTACAGGCTCTGTGAACATCGCTGTATGATATAATCAACTGGTTAAAGGGTTAGTTCACCTAAAATGTAAATTCTGATATCATTAACTCACCCTCATGTTATTTAAAGGTGACATATCATGAAAACTGATATAATTGCTATAATCAGGTCCCCGGTGCATCTACCAACCAAGGAAACATGAAAAAGATTAACCCGGTAACTTTGTTTTGGTAAGCTTTTTTTCTGCAAGCGTCTGAAAAAACGAGCACGTCTGATTTCGCTCCTGTAGTGACACTGCAAAGAAATCTCATTATAATATTACCGCCCCTTAATCTGTAAGTTTCCACCCACTGCGCTGTCATTTTGATTTCGCAAGCGACAACGGTGTACCAGCTCTAAAGCCATGGCGAAAGTTTGAACAAAACATGCTAACTGTTCTGTCTTTGGCTGCACAGACGAGCACAGAACACTGTTTAGAG
>NW_015560626.1:933176-933578 GCF_001515605.1 Sinocyclocheilus anshuiensis | reverse complement strand
AAAAAAGATTAACCCAGTAACTTTGTTTTGGTAAGCCTTTTTCTACAAGCGTCTGAGAAAACTAGCGCGTCTGATTTCGCTCCCCTGGTGACGTGGCAAAGGGATCTCATTATAATATTACCGCCCCTTAATCTGTAAATTTCCACCCACGGCGCCCTCATTGTGATTTCGCAAGCGACAACGGTGTACCAGCTCTAATACCATGGCGAAAGTTTGAGCAAAACATGCTAACTGTTCTGTCTTTGGCTGCACAGATGAGCACAGAACACTATTTAGATCTAAAATAAACCTTTGATTTATTTCCCAGCAGTTTACCTTTGAATGTTTGCACTCAGAAAACTGTATATCAGAAGTTTAAACTCATATGGTTTAAAACGCATGATTTCAGCGCGATAAACATGA
>NW_015560626.1:921136-932496 GCF_001515605.1 Sinocyclocheilus anshuiensis | reverse complement strand
GGGAGCAGCAGCTCATTTGCATTTAAAGAGACAGGCCCGAAAAACAGCGTGTTTCTGCTTCCACTCAAAAAAGGCATTTTCAAAATTATATAATAAATTATCTGTGGGGTATTTTGAGCTGAAACTTCACAGACACATTCTGTGGACACCAGAGACTTATACTGCATATTGTAAATAGGGGCATAATATGTCTCCTTTAAAACCAGTATAACATGAAAGAGGATGCAACTGGTAAACTGGAAAAAAATAATAAGGGTGTCACCTATGCATTCCATTTGACTAATTTTTAATCAGTTTATACCATTTCCCTTAAAACTATTTGGCAATTAGAGGCCGTGCAATTAGGGATCACCACAATTAGAGACGACCAAAGACACTCATTATATTTCTACTGGACTATGTACTTGTCAGTGCACCGGGAGACATTTATTAGAGCAGGTACTGGTCATTAACAGACAGGCGATGGCATTTTTAACACTAGCGTGTGAAAGAGCTCGACCTTTTGGAGGTCTATTAAAAGAGCGTGTGACAGGTGAAAAAGGAGAAAAAGAAATGGTGGAACGATTAAGCAACAGAGCGGACGGAGTGTAGATTAGTCTACTTTGAACAGAGGTTTAGATTTGAGGGTTTGGGAACCTACATGAGGGACCATAAATTAAAAGATTAACAGCACACGGTACGTTAATGATGAGGAAGAAGCATGTAGATGCTAAATCAGAGATGACATATTTTGACTCACATTAGCATTAAGGCAAACAAACCATTATTCAACAAGCACAATAAAACGCCACCAATAACGCTAGAAGCATCAAATCCTTTTAACAAATCTCTCCATATGTTTATAGATCTTTATGCAGTTATTCCATCAGACGGTGGAGGTTATCTGACTTATACAGCATAAAAATTAGAAGCTATTATTAAAAGATGTGTGATTTTTGACCCTAATGGCACTGGGACTTTTGAGGATGGGATATGACAAGTTAAAATCTTTTCTTGTATGAGATTTTCCAGATGCTGTGATACAGTAGCCTAATGTATAATGATGAAATTTCATTATTAATCTCCTTCAGTGGGCATTACACCAACTTAATTACAAGAAAAATGAAGATGACCTCATTAAATATTGAAGAAGGCACTATTAAGATCACAGCACTAATCCTTTCCATCTGTTACTCAACAAATGAATTCTTGTAACAAAAAATTACATATTCATCTACTATGATATATTGGTAGCGTTTAAGTACAAATAAACAAAAATGTACTAGTCCTAAACTAAAAGCCAGTGAAATATGGGCCACTCTTTAATTAGTGGCATGTTTTAAAAACCTTGAAACATTTACCTTCTTCAAACTGCATTTTATCATCTAAAAACCACATATCTTGGAATAAACAATCAATGAACAATTTAAGTGGGTTTAACATGGTGGTGTGGAAAAACAAAACATAGCCTATAAGTAAGCAGACAATTAATTTTATATTTATACAAACAAAAAAAAAAGAAAGAAATGGATTGTTTCTGAATGAAAATTTCCATCATAAACCATTTAACATCGTTCGAAAGCCTAAATTTTTCTCTAAAATTATATTACAAATAATATATATATATATAAATTATATATATTTCTTTGTTATATGTACAGTACACTATAAACATTGTCAATTAAAATTTTCATTTCAATGTAATTACAAATTCTATTTGACTTTTTATGTAAAACTTCCCTCTTTTAACACGTTTTAAAAAATTAAACATAAAGGGGAAGTTAAAAAGTCTGTGACAAATCCAGATTTTGACCTTTAAAAAAATATATAGGAAAAAAGTAATTAAAGAAGCATAGTGAAAATTGAATTTACTCTATTCTTTTAATTGTTTTCCTCTAAAATGAAGAAAACTACCTGTAATTGAATCTTCATCCTATAAGAAAAGATTTAAATTATAT
Organism: Sinocyclocheilus anshuiensis; assembly: GCF_001515605.1. Lineage (NCBI taxonomy): Eukaryota > Metazoa > Chordata > Actinopteri > Cypriniformes > Cyprinidae > Sinocyclocheilus > Sinocyclocheilus anshuiensis. The sequence goes on along the minus strand of NW_015560626.1, from coordinate 930,559 downwards.
CAACGTTTCTTTAGTTTTCAGTCCTGCTGACCTGTGACTTTTCCATGATTATCCACCTACATCATTTCCATTTCAGGAGGTACCAAAGGGCGCTAACTCACAGACCATTCAACATTGACACTCCTGGGACACTTTAGCCTCACACGTCTGAGGTCCGACAATGAGCAGACCGTCACAACCGCACCAGTCGGTATCAAGAGACCAGCTTTCACTAGCTGTCAAAACTAGCGCACAGATCAGCCAGATGGTCACACGGGCCTGCAACCAGGTACGGCAACATGCATGCCACACTCTAGAGGATACCCGAGATCCTTTTTTCTCTTAATTAGCACCCTAACATTCACAGACAGTCATAATTAGCAAACAAATGCTAATGTCAGGATCTGGTCTTTTTATCTTTAAGACGCCTTGTTAACCTGTCAAACCATGACATGTTTGGCGCTTCTCCATCTGTCTGTGGCTCTGTATTCACATTTGTCCGTGCGTATAAGCCTCCCAGAAGTCTCGTCTCTCTGCCCACTGTCTGCAGCTTTCTATTAAGCCATCTATCTTCCTTTCCTGCCCTGATCTTTCTGTCAACCAGCCTGGGTGATTCTGCCATACTCTGAACTGTCATGGCTACCCTTGCGTCCTTCTCTCAGCCTGTCTCACAATTCACTTGTGCACTTGAGCTTGTGGGCCGCCCACTGGGGTGCCATATTGAACATGGCCTCCACAATGAAGATGCGAGATGACTGTGTCAAAACGTGTTTTCAAGATGAAGGATAAAAACTATGATATATTTCACTGCTTATTTTTTCCATTTTGGTGTTGTTCCTTTACAGTTTCTCCTGTAAAATTACATATTTGTGAGTGTTTCTTCAATGATACTCACTTTTGTTAATGTGGGCTTAAACTGAATTCCCTTTAAAACACTCTTCTCACTAATTTAATTCATTCATCTAATAACAATGTCCAAATTATAATATAAACATTAAAATGATTTAAAATGACTATTTCAAGCTTAGTTTAGGTCATAGGTCTAAAAACGTAATATTTTTAGGATGGATTTTCATATTTTAATGTTGAAAACATCTGGATCTGGGCCAAGGTTAAATCAATAAAATCTGTACATAAAGGCATTTGAGTTTTTTTAAATCATAATTAATTACATTTTTTTTTTCTAATAATAAAGATTTATTTTTTTTTGTTCTGAAAAAAAACGTTTATTTCAGTGACTTACCAAAATGGTTTTTTTGAACTTTTCAAAAAATATTTGAACTTACTCCTAAGATTCATTTCTGAATGAATTAATGTTTTTGAATCAATAAATCACTTCTATTGGTGTAGCAATGTTTAAAAGGACAATCGTTTGTGAAGCTATTTTTTTTCATGTAGGAGTTTGATTTGAAAATACAGTCTTTGAGTAATCAGGAAGCTCTGCTTCATAAGCTATAACAAAAACAAAATGAGAAAATATGTTTTAATAAAAAAATTGACCTAAAAGACTTACCTAAAACACCCATATATCTATTTTTGTAGAATAGTCTACATCCAGTCTTGAGTAAAACTGCACAATTCTCTACTCCAAAACCTTTGAATTTCTGTGTACTCTGTGTTTTGCAAACTGGCCTATAATATTCAATAGACATGACTGTTTGAACATCATTTTGTCAGCATTCAAAAATAACCTTTTACAAATGAACATAAACCTCCTAATCCCAATGGACCATTGTCTGCTTTCAGATGACACTTCTGAGAATTCCAGTCTCTCAGCATCTGTCAAAAAATCTAGCATCCTTTTCACTTTTACATGCTCTGTACTTTCCATAGGTAGCTGCACAAATCTGCATGCAATGAACTCTTTAAAATCTTAAACGCTACAAAAATTGTGACTTGTGTCACAAATGGACTGCTGACTGTATTTTAGGTGCTTGGGGAAGTATCACTCCATTTGCAGTTTATTTGGTGTAGTGAGCAGTTAACCCACACATTCCTCTATTACATTTCAGGCCCTACAGAGGAGTAAAGCAGTGCCACCTGATGTGCTCGAAATGGACGTAATTGAGTGGACCGAAAAGATAATTAATGAGCAATCAATGAACATGCAATAGAAGGGGGCACGTACAGCGTGCAGGGGATTCAGTCTAAGAGTTATGAATGATTTAACAGGGGAAGCAGACTTGCATGACAATACAAAACTGTACCAGTTGGACCAATTTAATCTACTATGACTCTAATCACTTTTACAGGTGGTCCACTGCATTAAGCCAGCGGTTGTTGTTTTACAACATAACACCAGGCTTTCATTGCACAGTGAAATACAAATAAACATTTTATAGTGTGCTTGCGTAAAACTGTTCATAAAAGAATATGTTACGATTGCCTGTCAAATAAAAAGGTCCAAGAGTGTGTTTTGATCTACAAAGGTCATACAGTCACTTAACAACACTACAGATAAACCTTTTCTTGTCTCGCTCATTTCCTGCCTTCAGTATTTAATTAATGTAGAGGGAATGAATGGCTGAATGTGGAAACTGTTAATTTTTTGTACATTCATTATTTAACTGGCAGTAGACCACACCATGACAGCTCTGGCTGCTGAGTCGTATAGCACATTTTTAGGTGATGAGTGAGATGTAAATATGATGTTATTAAATTGTCAAAACATATGGCAATGCAGCTGAGATAGTTTGGACACACAGATAAGATATTAATGTCACAATTTTCCTTTTAGTCTTCTCCTGGTCAGCCTTGCAAAACAATACATCTACGTCCAATTTGCTTCCATCATATTTAGTGCGATGGTAATCAATTATATAATTTAATAGAAATTTTAATAAGAAAAAAAGTTCATAATCCAACTATTCTGAATCCTCTAAATGAAGTTGACCTTAGTGGTGAACTGAGGCAGGGAGAAACTACTTCCTACATTTGACTGCACACACAATGTCTATAATAAAGCCGCAAAAATGCAATTCTTTCATCATTTACTCACCCTCATGTCATTGTAAACCTGTATGCATGTTTTTCTTCTTTAGAACACAAAGATGATATTAAAAAAACAAGTTTTTTTTTTTGTAATGAAAGTTAATGAGGTTAGATGTTGTTTTGGACCCCATTGACTTCAATTGTATGGACAAATCAGGTGAAATATTCTTGAAAATATCTTTTGTGTTGCAGAAGAAAGTAAGTCATACAGGCTTTGGTATGATATGAGGGTAAATTATTACAGCATTTTTCATTTTTGGGTGAACTATCCTTGAGCCAAAGATTTCATTTCAACCACAAACCATGATAAATTCTTACCTGTCCGTTCTTCTTGAGGTCCGCCCACATACTGGTCCCATCTCCTCCTCTCATCAGGACATGGTATGTGAAGAAGTAGATACCAGGTAGAGGGCATGTGAATTTTCCAGTGCTGGGTTCATAGTAGTTGCCAACATTGGTCACCACATCATCAAACTTGAGCACATCAGTGCCTTCATGTTGCTTGCGCAGGCCTGCGTAAAACGCAATTTTAGGGCTGTAGAATGACGGCACGTAACCGCCAGGCCCAGGACCTGGGGGCCCTTGTGGACCTGGCTTTCCAGGCTCTCCAGGTGGTCCTCGTGGTCCTGGGATTCCCGGAGATCCCCGATACCCAGACTTCCCTTTCCGGTTTGGAAAATCAGGAGGTACGGGTGAAACAGCCGTTAGCTCCTGGCCGTGAGATGTGGTGTAGGGGTCACAAACCATCCGACAACTTCCTAGCATTTCATAATGACTTCCCGCATTACCAGCTCCTCCTCCTTTAGTGCTGTGGACCAGTAAAGGGATGGTGACCAGGAGAATCAGAACCATGGCCACACCCACGGCCGCTCCTATGACACGCTTGCGACGGCTGAGCCGGGAGACAGCAAGCGTTAGAAAGTCCTCCTCTCCTTTAGGTGGAATGGTGCCCGCCAGCGTGAAAGTTAGAGAAAAACTCGCTCAAGTGTGAAAGCAAATGTGGGTTTGGGTACAAAAGAACAGCCAAAGAGCCACAGATATCTACTGAGGAATGAGGCCAGTGGGGAGAAGGATAGAAGATGAATTTATGGATGAGACAAGGAGACTAAGAAGAGCGTAGAGCATACAGAAAGGAGAGGGTGTGATGGGACTAGTCGTAGGACAGAGTGGAGAGCAACAGGAAGATCTGGAAGAACGAATAGGGACAGTGGTGGCTGCAACACAAAGGTGTGGCACGGAAAAGAATAAAAGATGATTACAGAAACACAAGGTGGATCTTGGTCACCTAATATATGGAAATACTTGCAATACAATGCAATACAGTATTTTTAAAGTGTTGGAATTTCTTTGCTAATAACAATACAAATCTTTTCATTCATCCCCTTGTTTGTTAACATTAAATATACAGTGAATTCTCTAAAACACAGAAGATGCTTTGAGGTTTTCTTTTGCATAAGTGAACAACAACGAACTGTTTTTGGTTTTTCCACTTCAAAGGTATTGTCCACCTAACAAAAGATGTGCAATTGAGCAATTGCAAAATTCAGTTCATGAAAGGCTAGATGAAATCACAGTTATCTGCTTGCAAAACAAAATTCAAATGAAGTCCAACCAAACACCTGACAGATGTGGCAAAACAATCTGTCATCCAGTGTTCCACGTTTCAAAATAAACTGATCCTGTACAATGAAATTTGTCCAACGCCCTGCATCGAAACCTGATGAGCCACAATCTATTGATCCTACAGAATATTATTATTAATTTTTCAGGGACATATGAAGACCCCTGTAGTCACTCTGGCAGGACTGGGAAAATTCCATAGAAATAGAACTGGAGGAGAAAAAAACATGAAAAGACAATAAGGAAAATTTGTGAGGGCTATATTTTGTTTATATAAATATATATATAACACACACTCAAATTTATTTCCATATGACCAGTTTTATCCTAAATTAAACATGCTGAAAATTTTCTTTAGTTATTTCTTGCAAAATCCTAAATGTATCCCAAACATCTGTAATTTTATATTATTATTATTTTTATTTATTTGTTTATTTATTTATTATTATCATTATTATTATTTATTTGATCATAATGACCACTGAATTCCATAGAGGCCAACTGGCGTTTTTAAATATGCACAAATAAACAAATAATTAAATTAATACCATAAAAAAATATATATTCTTATACATTCAGAGAAGCACGCTGTGAAAGTATGACACAAGTGCGTAACTTCAAGTAGGCTACACCAAAAAGGCATTAAATAGACACTTACCTTCACTTCGGTATTTATGGAAGATCTTTAGGATTAAAAATCGTCCTCTGTTGTCTGTCCTTACATTCGCTGAGTTCCGGAACAAATTAAAGGTGAATGTAATTCATATGCATCTTCAGCAGACGAAGACTCCTCTCTTTACTTCAGCAACAGACTGAATCGCAGAATAACGATTTAAATGCTTTTCAAATAAGGTGAGTTAACTTAATTGAGTTGCGACTATCACTTATTTATTCCTCGGACCGTTACTGACTGCACGCGTGCGTGAAACTTCCGCTTTTGTCGTTCGTTTTGTCGAGAGAAATAATAAAACAGCAACAGCGCTGGACTTCTGACTCCGACACCTGTGAGATTTTCACACTCCACACACACACACTCACACTGTTTCCTCATTCCTCCATCCGGTCGACTCCTCCCTCCCTCCATCCATCCCATCCCATCTCATCTCATCCTCGCTCCTCTCACTGGCTGTGGTTTTTAGACACAGCCGCTGTGTTTGTACAACTTAATCATAATTTAATGGGGGAAAGTGGTGTAAATGTTAATCGTTTATCATGTCAACAGCCTGTTGACTAATGCTTCTAAAAATAAGCCATTCTATGAACAAAAAAGCTCTTGTGGTGGACAGCAAAAAAAATGACTGGGTGAAGCATCTCTATCTGTTTGGATTAAAGATGGAGCACTGTGATTTTTCAAGGCCATTGTGTGTGTGGCTCTGTTTCTCTAGCTTTCAGAGCTCATTAGTGAAGGACACTGAGACCATTGTGCTCTCTCTCGCTCTCTATCTATCTATCTATCTATCTATCTATCTATTAACAAACTAACAGATATATTGTATAGACCTAGAATAGCTGACAAATAGGCCTATTATGATGAATTAAAAAAAAATGTCAATACAACATTAAAACTGACTCGTCACCGATAAAATAGGCTAAATTAACACTTTCATTAAGAGTTTGCATAGCATCAACTTGCAGTCAGTTTGAAGGCTAATGCCACCAGTGTTTAAATATTGGGTCTGGTAGCAGATCCATTGAGAATTCAGTGTAACTCATCCAGTCTGCCTCCCTGACAGGACTAATCACACATCTGCATTTTTAATATTTAATGGTGGAGGTAGTAGTGGGGGGAATACATATTGACAGCTTTTTTTTTCTCTCGGCCACCCTTCTCTGCACCTCTTTCTCCGATATGACCAGTGCCAGAAGAGAGAAGAACGAAAGAAGTGGACAGAGAAAAGAACAGCCTGGAGAGAAAGCTGCGGAAGATGCTCCTCAAGTAAGAAGTATATGTGTGTTACAGTGTTGAGTTAAACACTATGTCACTCCCACCTTGTGTGTCAGTCAGTCTCTTCCATTAGAAATACACACACACACACACACAGTGCGGGTTTAACCACAATGGGTGTATAATCATTGCCAGGAGACATAGGCAATATAGTGAGAATTGGATTTTTAGTGGCTGTTAAAATATTACTGAGATGATTAATATTAAAAAATGCACATGTCTCTGAGCTGTCTTTCATTCGCTCTTCTTTTCAGGTCTCGTTTCACCATACTGTCTCTCTTTTCTCTTTCTCCTGTCATGTAGGGGAGAGCGGGGTAAGTTGTCAATACTGTTTTTGGAGGAGAAGCTCTTAAGCTGCTTAGTTGAGCCAATGGCACAGCCTATCCCCAAAGCATCTGGCACAGCTTACCCCACAGATACAATTTTGGTCAAAAATCTTTATTAAAATCCACTGCCATCTTTTGTCTTTTTTTTTTTTTGTCATGCACTAAGCTAGGCTTGAGAATTGTTGCATCTGACTCATTTTTAGCCTTTAAGTGATGTACCTTTTTCTACCACTGATGGTGACTCAAGAAACTGTTGATGGTTGTTTCATATCATGCGTCTGTAGATCTCTGTTTGGCTCTCATCGACTGTTGCTTGATGTGCAGCTGTTGAGAGTTGTATTGAATGGCACTAGGGAAGCAGCATCTGGACAGTTTTCTTGGAACAAAACGTAGTTCTATTCTTACCACACAGTGCTGTGGAAATATTGTGTGTGTCAGTCAGATCAAGCAGGCTGGTACGGCACTACGGGGACAGCGTGATCCAGTGGATGTTCTCCTCCAAGGTCTCTCTTTGTATTCAATCTGCAAGAGGATCACGTCACAAGTTAACCATGTAGTGCATTATGCAATGATAAATATAAGTCATTGTGAAATATAAGTTTACATTTGTGAGGTGTAAAGTCAGAATTGCTTTAAAAAATATATCTGGTGGAAATGGAAGGTGGAGCACATTGCATTGTGGGATACATATTCCATACAGTGTGCTCTGATGTACAATGTACAGTTTGGAAAATTTAGTAGTTATTCCATGCATACATAAAATTTGCTTTGTGTGCACAGTATGCATATTATATACTACAGACCTAGTAAGTGCATTCTGATGCTTTTTAAAAGAAATCACTTCATTATCTGTATTTAAACACTGAATTGATGGAAAATAACAAGAGAACCACAAGTGTTCTACACATGAATACATACAGACTCACTAATCATTAGCAGACACAAGATCCCACAAGAGTCGCTGTGACACTTATTGAAAAACGGATTCTGCGCATAGATCCACACGTGTCACTGAGTAGGTGTGGAGAATGATTTATACGCCTTTATTTATGTTCAATTTTGGTTAACGAGATTACCACTGGGCAGTAAAAAAGAAATTAGGACATGAATTAACACTCAGTTAAACAGGAAATATTGACAAAGTCTACCAAATGGTCAAAGGAGAGGTGACCTGACCTTTGCCCCGGAGGAAAAGAATGGATCTTGATCTAAAATATAACAGCCTAGATCAGTGCCTTTGAGGGTTATGGTGTTGGAAAAAGATTAATAAAACATCACAAGGTGCTGAAACAAATGCCTTTTGGACTTTCACATTGTTTCAGGAACAAGGAAATTGATTCACTTTGGCATTCATACAGTACAGTGAATGTGCATGAAAGGATGTAATTACCAGATGTCATGTCATGGAGAGTTTGTTTTTTGTATGCAAATGTGGAAAAAAAAAGTCTAGTAAATTCAGAAAAAAGGGGTTAAAGGTCAGTGACAGTGTCACTATATATGTCCATATATGTACTGCAAAAAAGAAAGAAAAGTATTATTGTCTTATTTTGAAGTAAAAGCACAAAAATAATTATTATCTAAATTATCAACATACATTTATAAAGAATTATAGGATCAAATATTCAAGATATATTAACTGAAAGCAGTTCTGAATATCTCTTGCAGCTGTGCTTCTTATATAAACTTAAAATCTCAATATCAATCACAATGTCTCAATATTAATAAAAAACATAAAATAAGATTCAAGATATATTCTCTAAATAATTCTGAATATCTAATGCAATTTAGCTTCTAATGTAAATTCACATTTTCTAAATAAAACAATAATGTCTAAACTACATTGTCAGTCCGTATATGTGCACTCCGAAAAAAAGTATTCATTCTTGTTTTGCAGTAAAATCATTATAATTATCTAAATTCTCAAAATAAAATTAAATAAAATATCTAAAGAAAAAATACATCTTAATAATAATTTAAGATATATTCAATGAAAAAATCTGAATATTATATACAATAGTGTTTTTAATGTAAATTTAAAATCTCAAAATAAACAAAAAAAAATTAGATTCTAGATATATTCTCTAAAAAAAATCTGAATATTTAATGCAATTTTGCTTCTAATTTAAATTCAAATTATCTAAATAAAAACAATCATGACTAAAGATGATATGATAATTAGATAAAATGTAAATTTCTAAACTTTTAAAATCTAGTCTTTGTGTTTAGATATTTCATTGTGAAATAAGAGAAAAAAGATTTTTGCAGTGTATGTGTATTCGATAGAGAAGGGGAAACGTTATAGGTAGGTGAGTCTGTATGTGTGTGTGTTTCTGTTGTGCTGTTTCATTAGACTCTGATCATGGAGCCTGATGCAGAGTGACAGTGTGTAGATTGAGTTGCACAGCCACTCTAATTCTCTCCATTAATAAGCATCGTTCCACACTGCCGTCCCGGACCACATTTATTAATCACAATTTGTCATCTGCCTTGCGCTCCACCCATTCTGTGTCTTTCTTACCCCCTTCTCTCTCTCTCTCTCTCTCTCTCTCTCTCTCTCTATCT